>NC_063178.1:40374229-40477278 GCF_023159225.1 Perognathus longimembris pacificus
TCAGGGCCTGAGCACTGTCTTGGCTTCTTTTTGCTCAAGGCTAGCACTCTACCACTTGAGCCCCAGTGCCATCTTCTGGCTTTTTCTACATATGTGGTACTGAGGAATCAACCCTAGCACTTCATGTATACAAGGCGAGCACTTTACCACCAGCCATATTCCCAGCACCCAATTTTTATTTTAATAAATACTTTCTGCGCTGAAAATGCATGCACACGTATGCACAATGGCACAATGGCCCGGGAGCTTGAACTCAGGGAATGGGTGCTGCCCCTGAGATTCTTTTACTCAAAGAAAGCTAGCACTTCCGGTTTTTTTTTTTTCTAAATAATTTATTGGGAATAAGACTCCCATGCACTTTGTTGCCTAGACTGGCTTCAAACTGCAGTCCTCAGATCTCAGCCTCCTGTGTAGCTAGGGCTATTGGCATGGGCTACCAGTGCTTAATGAGAAATATAACTTTTGCAGGACTGGAGTTGTAGCTCAGTGGTAGAGGTTTTGCCTAGCTCATGAAAGACCCAGTGTAACAAACACACAAAAAACAACAAAAAAACCAACTTTTAATGTAAAAGTGTTTTAGTGTTAAACTGAAATCCTAACTTTTATTTTAAAATGTAGATCCTAGAAAATTTTAAATTATTTGTATAGCTTTCATTATTTCTTTGCTTTGGTTAGTTGATTGATCTGGTGCTGGGGTCTAACCCAGAGCTTTGTGTATCCTAGATGGGTAGACAGATACACTATCATCAAGCTTCATCCCTAGCCCCTTACATTACATTTCAATGGGCTGACACTGAATTAGAGTTGATATCAGTATGTAATGCATCCATTGCTCCTGTATTAGGCCATTTAGAGCCCTTTGAGCCAATGTTGGTTGTTTCTGAGTTCTCACCGTATAGACCACTCTTCTTGCCTCAGTTTCTTGAGTGCTGAGATTATAGGTGCAGACCCCATGCCTGGCTAACAATTGGGTATAGATAATTCTTTTTTTTTTGGTAATATTTTCCTTTTTCAATACAGGAAAATTAGAGACATGGTATGCATATGATGTTAGCTATTCCCATTTTTTTTTCCTACTGATGGTACAGAATCAGTTTGGTGTTCTTACAGTGTATATTTATTTACATTTCCTTCTTTCCCATATTGGATTTTGTCTCTCTTTACTGAAGTATATAATTATATCTTAATATTGAAGTTATGCTTTTTGATTGTTGATATTATATGTTTGTTTCCTGCTGTACTATGGACAGTGTCTGTACATCATAGACCTTCAGTGAATGGATTAAGAAATATTATCTCACTAAAAGCATAAGGTTTGAAATATATGAGATACCTAATTAATTCTTTAACTTTATCCTCTTCTTTAACACTAATTTCATTATGCAATACATTTTCCTTTTCTATTTGTAACCATTTGTCTTTGATAAGTTTTTGCCTTTTGGAGGAAATGGAAGCTAGCTCCTTTCCCTAATTGTGCTATTCAGTATTTTTCTACTTATTTCATCACTTATGTCATTTTTTTGTTCTGTTTTGTTTTTTTGGCCAGTCCTGGGGCTTGGACTCAGGGTCTGAGCACTGTCCCTGGCTTCTTTTTGCTCAAGGCTAGCACTCTGCCACTTGAGCCACAGCGCCACTTCTGGCCATTTTCTGTATATGTGGTGCTGGGGAATTGAACCCAGGGCCTCATGTATATGAGGCAGGCACTCTTGCCACTAAGCCATATCCCCAGCCCCTGACATTTTTTTTTTGTAAACTTAATTTTAATTATACATTCATGCTGTGGTGACAACAACTTTCACATTATTTGTAGGACTAATTTTCTCAATTTAAAGGGCACAGTCAAGAAGACACATTAACATTTACATCAACAAACAAATGTAGAAATAGGACCCATCTGAAATCTTAAACAGAAAACATTTGAATATGGATGACTCAGAACATATTTTTGTCCTGACAAGTACTTTCACTTTTCAATAACTGTCTCACTATGATGGCACTTTTAGGGTCTCAGTGAATTCTTAATATCTATTCAATCTGTAACAAATGAAATCAAGCATTCACATAACTGCAAAACTGAACATCTCAGGTTTTTACAAACATTTTAGATTTTAAAAGTAAATTCTATTATAAGTCCTACCTTAGTATTTCAGTTAGTCCTGTGAAAATCACAGCCTTTTCTTCCTTCTCATTGACCATTCAGTAATTCAGCTATTTTATATGAGATACATGGGAATTTAACCAACTATTATTAAATTGAGCAAAAGCCAGCCAATCATAGTGCTAAAATATTACCAAAGTGACTGGTTTCTGCAATGGGAGTTTTTAGTTTTAAAAAAAAGAGCGCATATATAAATAAAATGGAGCGATGTAAAATTGCTTTGCCTTTAAAAGTTTACTCTTGTAGATTTGTGCACTTATTTTTAAGCATCTGGTCTGCAAGGATCCTTTATTCTGAATATGAATATTTGGAATGTTTATATTCATCAAAATATAATTCTGGGAAGAAACCAACACATTTGCATTTTCTGTATTGTTTTATAAATTTAGGTCCTTGGTCTTAAGACATCTTATTTTTTCATTCCTAAGGCAGCACATTACTTCCTAGCTTATTTCATGACCTTCAAAGCTAATTATTAATTAGCCAAAAAAGCAACTGATCCCTGTTTATACTCCCACAGTTATGTTTCAAGGTTGGTTGGAATCCATTAGATCTTGGTTTCTCAAAATGTACTTATCTAGGTCAAGAAAAAAAGGGGCAGAAGGCAACTTCAGCCAAATCATGTAGCAGTGTTAAACAAATTCAGCCTTTGAGCCAACATTAAATCATTTGTGTCTCCAAACTTTCCCTTTGTAACTTTTCTTATAGTTATGTCACTTTGCATTTTGGCCAAAGAGAGCTATTTTCTTTTAGCAGACAAAGATCATCTTCTGAAGAAACACTATTTTATATCTGTGGAGTTGTCTCCATTTCAGTAGAGCACTAACAAATCATTATGTATTTATTTTGCCTATGTTGGCCTCTTAAAGGCAACTACATTGTTCTGAGTATGTTTTTATTCACCATATATAATTATAGTCAACTAATTGTTTTTAAACTGGTTTATGCCCACGATTCAAGAAGCCTAACAACAATCAATTAACTGACAAAAATGAAGCCATAGTTCTTAAGTGTAATGTTTTAAAACCAACTTTATATTATTACTTGTTCTTGAGCATATGTAAGTAAAATACCTTGACTAGGAAAAAAAACAGTTGGTAACACATCAAGAATAGATCCATGAATGTCAAAGTAACTAAATACTGTTAAGCCATCAAAATTAGTTTAGATTGTTACTCAAAAAGTTAGCTATTTCCAACAATTTTATTTTCCCTTTAAAGACTATATTATTTTTTTTTCATTTTTAAGGGTCATATTTTCTCTTAGGATTATCATAAACCATTCTTATAGCTCTCAAGTGAATCCTAACCTAGCCCAATGCTCATATTCACAAGAAAGGGATACACATTAGGTTGTTTTAGGAATGTGCGCTTCTCCCACCCCAAACTGACAATGCACTACAAATTATACCACACATTTTGTTATATGAATTTGTAACAAAGTGCTCATGCTTTCCCATTAAACAAAGTACAGTAATATGCTGTAGTCTTAAAATACTTCATGAACCCTGAAGTGATTCTCTATGGAAGGAGCTTTCTTTGCAAAGTGAATCTGGCTAGTCACCTGCACACCAAAATCTCTAAGTATCTGAACAAATTTCTTATGCTCTTTTCCAATCCAAGATCTCATTGGATCACTTACTTGGTAAGATCTTACATGGGTGTGAACAGTAATTCCAGTTTGTGCAAGTTCTTTTAAGACTTCTGGATATGTAACCCAAGTATTGCTTCCTCCAGAATGACCACCATCCAACCAATACATTGTTTTTATGCTTTTGATGAAAGCATCTATGTTCTTGTCTTTCTTGGCTTCTTTTAATTAAAAAAGTAACTGATTCAAAACAACACAACCTTTATTGAATCCAATCAGAGTGAAAGATGCACCTCTTAGTGATGGTGTAGAACCACTATCACTTATGGTTGATTCATCAAATCTTTTACAGGTCTTCTCTTTTTCTACCTGGCAACCATTACTAGAAGAATTTGATCTATAGTCAGATGCTTTGGAGTCCTTATTCCAAACATTCGCATTCTTCAGCAAACCATTCTGACTTGTTAAAAGCATTAACTAACAACATATAAAGGTGCTTAAAAGCTCCAAAGTCAGTATTATGTTCTGGGGCACCAAACATGTTGCTTTTCACAAAGTTGTCATAGCAGCTGAATTTGTGCAAATGCATCTGGGAGCACTTTATCACCCAAATATAACTATTGGGGAACCGATGAGCTAAAATGGTGGCAACGTTTTCTAGACTCCAACTTTCCCACTGATAATTCTCAGGATGACGAGTCATAATTTCATTGTAATTCTGCACATCCCCGGGGAAATAGAGGACTTGATGCCGGGGCTCCTGGGCGGCCAGGTCCACGGGGAGGCCCCGGGGCTCCAGTCTCTGCCCCGCCGCCGGCGGAAGCAGCAGCAGGTCGTTGCCGCGCTGCGGGTCAGATCCGAACACCAAAGACAGCCGCAGGCACCGCGGGCGGAGTTCCACATCCGTCAGGGCGCACCCCGCCCCGCCGCTGCCCCCGGGTTCATGGGTTGGGCTTGCCGGCAGAACAAGGTGTTTCCGGTCCCAAACCGGTGCAGCAGGAGCACCAGCGGCGGGGACCGCAGGAGACGGAAGCCACACAAGGGTGTCCGCAGCCAGAGCGGCTCGGAGAGGATAGGGGCGGAGGGCTAAAGGCCCGCGGAAATGGCCAGGGCGGTAGCGGCGCCTGGGTACTGCCGCACCACGGACCAACGTCTTCGCGCCACTTACATCATTTTTTAAGGGTTAGTTTCAGATGGATTTTTTTTACAATATGAAATGTGGGTCTCAGTTCATTCATAAGCTGGTATTGATTTTCTCACAGTGCTCACTGACTCACATATCTAAACACTGCCATGTTATGTATGTGCGCACGTAGTACCTCAACTAGCTTGGATATATTAAATTTTTTTCAGTTGGTTCATTTCCAGTGTTTATAACTCACCTTGTAGAGTGTTGATTTTGGTAGTATATAAGTATTTTTACCTTTAAGCAGGCTCTTTTTTTTCCTCCTGATGTGCTGGGTCTTAAAAGCCCTTTTAGGGAGGCTAGAAGGAAAGAGAAGTTAAAGTTAGGAAGCACATAGTTACAAATACAAGACATATGTGCAGTTACTGGCAGGTTGATAGATGCTTTAATGTTATGTTTAAACATGAGTCTTTAATACATCTCTAGCGTCTGCTCATCTTTGGTTTACAAACAATTTAGGATGGGCATTTTTGCAATTAAGTAAAATGCTTTTACATTCTACTGTGTTAAGTGCAGAACTGTGGTAGATTTTGCAAATTTCCATTTGCTTATAATGAGGCGAGTTAGGAAAATCAGTTAAAATTTATTTTATTCCAGTACTTCCTCTGGTGAAGAGAAGGAAGCTCTTTATGAAGGTATATGTTGGATAATTAGAATTTATTTGCTTTTTTTTTTTTTTTTTGGTCAGTTGTGGGGCCTGGGTGGCCTGGGCGTAGCTACCCCTGAGCTCTTCAGCTCAAAGCTAGCACTCTACCACTTGAGACACAGTGCCACTTTTGGTTTTTTTTTTGGTGATAAATTGGAGATAGAAGTTTCATGGACTTTCCTGCCAATGCTGGCTTTGAACTGCAATCCTCAGATCTCAGCCTCCAGAGCAGCAAGGACAACAGGCATGAGCCACAGTGCCCAGCTTTCCTTCTTTTTTGAAAAGCATATGCATAGTAATTTAGAGCAACTTAAGCATGGACTCAAATATGTACTTCCATCTAATACCTATTTGACTCCATTTCTTCCAGCTGTAAAAGAGGAGTAATATACAGGGTTGGTACAAGGGTCACCAAGTTAATGTCTATAAAGCAGTTAAGACAGTGTCGGATACAGTAACTGCTATGTTGGTTTGTTTTGAAGTAATAGCTGCAAAACCAGGTGTGATGGTCGACTCAGGAAGCTGAGACAGAAAGTTCAAGGACAGCCTAGGGTAAGTAGATTCTTTGTTGTTTTTTTTCCCTTCAGTCATGTGGCTTGAACTTTGAGCCTGAGTGCTGTCCCTGAGCTCTTTGGCTCAAGGCTAGTGCTCTTTCATTTGAGCCACAGTGCCACTTCTGGTTTTCTCATAGTTAATTGGAGATAAGAGTCTCACAGACTTTCGTGCCCAGGCTGGCTTTGAACTGCAATCCTCAGATATAAGCTATGTGAGTAGCTAGGATTACAGGCATGAGCCATCAGCACCCAGCTGTTTGTTTGTTTTTTAAAGAAACTGGCACAAATTTTCTTCTCATATTCAAATAAACAGTTTGCTATTATACATACATGCTAGTCATGAGCTTTGACTATGAAATTGCCCTTGCTTCCTCTCTTTCTGTCCAGTGTCCCAGGGAAAGTTGGATAGAGGCAGCCTCAGGTCAACAAAGTAGAACTGAAACACCAAAGCTAAATAGCAGTTCATTTTGCAATAATACTAGAATACATATTCTAATATTTTATAATAAAGCTATTGGGGAAAACTTGGTAAGTTTCTAGTAGGTGTTGTTTTTTCCATTCCCCTTGTAGTATTGGTGTTTCAACCCAATTGACTCACACATGTTAGGCAAGTGCTCTAAGTTACACCCCTGCCCCAGTTCATGCTCTAGGAACCATAGTCCTAATCTTATTCTTGTTATGGGGCTAAGGAATATTACAGAGTTTGAAGGAGGGGATTCCCTGTCCCTCAAAGAGTTCACTGTTCAGAGACAGTCTCAAGCAAAAAGATGGATTTATTGGGGAAGCATAAAGCGAACTAACCAGCCAGGGACGCAGCACAGACTTGGGAGATGCCACCGTGACCCCGAGCAGTCCTCTAATTGGTGTTTGTAAAGGTAAAAGCGTAGCGCAGATGTAGGGGCTTGATGCAGGGTTACAGCAAACTACAAGTGAAGCTCGCATGGCATAGATGTAGGAGCTTGATGCAGGGTGTAGAGCAAATAACAAGCAAGCCATTTGCAGAAGCAGAATTTGGGGTCAGGTTGACCTAATAAGATGGAGTCAGGTCTATTCCCCCCAACATTCCCTACCATGTTTCCCTAATCATGATGGAGTCAGCTCTACAATTCTTTTACTAGTGGAGGAGTGTATCCATGTAATCCAGAAAGAGAAAAATGAACTAATTATTTATTATACTCAATAAGAAAAAAACAAACTAGAATGTCTTAACAGAAGTGAATGGTTAAGATCGTGATTAGTGATTCAGTATTAAAATGCTAACTACACATACATAGTATGCAGAGGAACATAAAATTATTTCCATTGACTCTGTACTGTGCAAGGAGTCAGGGATGCAGATGAGTAGGACAGCTTTCCCTCCAAGTGTTCTTGCTGGAAGTATCCTGTTGCAGAGATATAGGGGTGAGAAGACCCAATGGGAAGGGGAACGAGGTGACCCTAGAGATGGGCCAGTTAGATGAAAGAGGAAGTAGTTGAGATGGGCTGTACGGTTTATCAGGGCAGCTCAGGGTAGTATTGTTAGTATGTATGAAGTGTTTTCACAGTATTTTTCATTATCCCTTTAATTCTTTTCAATACTGTGTGCCAGGTACATGCACCAAGTAGTTGTGAATGAACTGAAGCTTCAGTAGCTGAAGGCTGATGGCAGAATGAGCATTCAGACCCTGTCTATCTTTTGAAATCTGCACACTTCACTTTTGTCTCCAGCTAAGGGAGAATTCTACCTACAGACATAGTACTATGTAGTTTAATCCAAAGAGATAATGGGTTTTTGAAGTATAAGAATTCTTTTGAATTTTTGTCTATTTATTTTGTTATCTAATATTTGCATTTGAGAGTTTGTACTAGCAGCGAAATATATGGTGGGTTGTTGTTATTTTGTGCCAGTTCTGGGGCTTGAACTCAAGGCTCTGGCCACTGTCCCTGAGCTTTTGTGCTCAAGACTAGCATTTTGCCACTTAAGCCACAACTCCACTTCTGGCCTTTTTGGTGGTTAATTGGAGGTAGAAATCTAATTGGAGATAGGAACTTTCCTGCCTGTGTTGGCTTTGAACTGCAATCCTGACTCCTGACTAGCTAGGATTACAGGTATGAGCCACCAGCACTTAACTATCTGGTGATTATTGAGAAATCTGTGTTTGAAGGACCTGGGAGCAGAAATGGAACAGGACTGTTCGCTTTAAAGAAAGGATCTTGTATCAGATGCTCACTTCTTCATCAAGGATTGCATTTTCCTGAAGCAGGCAAGACTGATGATTTGGGACACTATGGGAAATAATTACAGAAACATGGTATGACTTGCAAATGGGATGTTCTTGCCTATTATGGGTGTTACATTCCAGAGCACCAAAAAATCTGCGAAGTAGCAATAAATGGACTGCAATATAGCAAGGGACAACTATCTAACACTGCTGCTTTGCAGCTTTTCACCTATCGTGGGGATCTCTGGAACATAGCTCCCATGGTAGGTGAGAGATCACTATTTACCTACTTAAAAATAAAGCCACAATACAATGAAGCTGCTGTAAGTGAACTGTGATATATATAGTAAGGAAAAACTGTGTTAAGTCCATTAGTAAACTTTTTGCGAACGTTTACTGGGCATTTTGGAGATGACAAAAATGAAATTAGTGGCCAAGCACCAGTGGCTCATGCCTATAATATTAGCTACCCAGAAGGCTGAGAAGAGGATCGCAGTTTGAAGCCAGTCCAGGCAAGAAAGTCTGTGAGACTCTTTATTTTCAAATAACCACCAAAAAGCCAGAAAGTGGAGTTGTGGTAGAGCACAGCTTTGAGGGAAAAAAAAGAGAGAAAAGCTGAGGACAGTTTCTCGGAGTATCACATGCTGGTGCACGCATGCACATTCGCTTTGGCACCCACCCCTCCCCCCACCACAGAAATTAGTGTGCTATCTCTGTCTTGTTCTTATTCCCATTATTGGGAACAGTCTTGCACATAGAAGGTGCTCTGTACATTGTTTTGAGAATGAAACTTGTAAAGACTCCTCCCATTACCAATATGTCACTTTTATGTAAGCATACTAATTAATGGGTGGCATACCAGGTTTTCCTTTTCTGATGCCCTAATGGCACAGAATGTTGATAAAAAACTATCTAACTTTTGAGCTTTGTTCACTAGGAAGGAAAAAAAAACTAGTACAACTAAATCACTTTTGAAAAAAAATAAAATTCCAAGTATCATACTACCCGATTTTGAGATTTAATTTATAGCTTGGGAACTAAGTCAGCAGTGCCAGTATACTCATGGAGAGATCAATGGAGTAGACTCTAGACACAGACTCACACAGGTTTGGCCAACTTTTTCACATATACACAAAAGCAATTTGATGGAAAATTGAGGCATTTTATTATTATTTTTTTTTTTTGCAGTACTAGAGTTTGAACTCAAAGCCTTGAGCTTGTGAGGCAAACCCTGTTCCACTGGAACTGTGCCTCCATGCCAATGTCTTCTTAATAAATTAGGTTAGGACAATTGGATAAGCATAAGCAATGAAACAAAACTTTTACCTAAACTTCACTCCTAATTTTTCTGGGTTACAGAAAAATTAACTGGAAATTTATGATAGATGTAAATGTAAACTGTCAAACTATAAAACTTTTGGAAGAAAACATGTAAGGAAAACCTTCTTGATGTAGGTATAGAGAAGCACTCTTAGACAGGATGCTTATCACATAATCCATAAAACGAACAAAATAAATAAATTAGACTTCATCAGAATTACAATCTTTTCCAGGCATGGTGACAATCCCAGCTATGCAGGAAGGAAAGATGGATTGATCATGGTTCAAGATCAACTCAGACAAAAATATCAATAAGCCTTGTCTCAAATAGAAGACTGGGTGTAGTAGCACATGCCTGTAATCCCAACTGTGAATGAGGCATAAATAAGAGAATCAAAAAGTTGAGGCTGGTGCTTGGAGAAAAACCTTGTCTAAAAATATCTATTAAAGAAAAAGGGGTGGGTTCATGGTCAAGTGTTAAAGCATCTGTCTAGAAAGCTCAAGCAAATTCAAACCCCTGTAACACACACACACACACACACACACACACAGAGAGAGAGAGAGAGAGTAAAAATAAAATAAATCGCTATAAACTTTTACTCTATCAGTGGCTCTATTAAGAGAGCAAAAACTTGGAAGAAAATATTTGCAAATCTCTTAGCTTATAAATGACTTGAATCCAGTAGACATAAAGGACTATGTGAATTCAATGCTGAAAATCCTGTTAGGAAATATATAAAAGACTCAAAAGTTGCACGTAGTGGGTTACTCTTGCATCCTAGCTACTTGGAAGGTAGAGAGGCTAGAGTTGAGGCAAACCTGAACAAAAAATTGTGGAGACCCCTTTCAACCAGCGGGGCTTGGGTGGAGCATGCCTGTCATCCCAACTATGTGAGAGGCCTTGGGTAGGAAGGTATGGTCTGATCCTGAAGTCAGCCTGGGGTAGGAAGGTATGGTCTGATCCTGAAGCCAGCCCAGGGAAGAAACGTGAGATTTTAACCATAAAATAACTAAAGCAAAAATATATAGAGAAGAAGATTTGCCAAAAAGAGTGTGTGAAAGAAAGGAACCACAGAAGTCAAATAGCATTCCATTAGAGCAGCACAAATACACCAGTCCTGTTAAAAAGAAATTAAAAGAAAACTGATGTCACAACCAAGTGCTGACAAGGATATAGAAAAACTACGTTCATTCCTAGTAGTATATAAAATGATACTATGGGAAAGTAATTTTATTACAACTAATGTTTGAATCATAAAAAATATTAAACTACTTTCTAAACTTCTGTGCTGTCAAAAGTTAAAACTCTTCCAATATACGTTTGTAGTGGATGTATTTTCTGATTCAGATAATGGCTCTAACAGTGCTTTTTGAATCTCATTGATGTACAGAGCAGATTTCTACATTTTAAAATCCACTAGGGGACTGGGGATATGGCCTAGTGGCAAGAGTGCTTGCCTCCCATACATGAAGCCCTGGGTTCGATTCCCCAGCACCACATATAAAGAAAATGGCCAGAAGTGGTGCTGTGAGTCAAGTGTCAGAGTGCTAGCCTTGAGCACAAAGAAGCCAGGGACAGTGCTCAGGCCCTGAGACCAAACCCCATGACTGGCAAAAAAAAAAAGAAAAAAGATAAATAAAATAAAATCCACTGGGCTGGGTTAGTAGCCTAGTGTAAAGTGATTGTATACTAAATGCAAAGGTCTGGTTCAATCCCTAGTTGTGAATGAAGAAAGGGGAAGGAAAGAGAGAGGGAGAGATGGAGAGATGGAGAGACAGAGAGAGAGAGAAAGAGAGAGAGAGAGAGAGAGAGAGAGAGAGAGAGAGAGAGAACGAACCAATAAAGCAGGAGAGAAAGCAGTAGAATCCACCATGCCTTCTGAGAGATGAGTATGGCCAGTTCAGACCACAGGCTCCTGGATCAACTTAAATATTTGAGCAGTAGCTTTCTTTGTGAAGATATTCTCAAAATGAAGTTGTGGACTTTTATTCAAATCAACATTGGTGCATGAAGATTTGCAAGATTTAGTGAAAGGGGAAAATATTTTAAACCTTAATTAAGTGAAATATTTCCTCATTAGTAGACCTATATTACAAAAAGCAAACTATTGCTATAACCTGAATTTTATGAAATGTTTCATAGTGATCTATTTTACTTTATCATCAATATACCTGTATAATATCCTTGATTTTTTGGTGTCTTGGTCCACAAAAGAATAGTTTATAAAAATAGAGACTCAGCTGAGCACAAGTGGCTCAGGCCTGTAATTCTAGCTATTAAAGTGGCTGAGATGTGAAGATTGTGGTTCAAAGCCAGCCTGGTTTCCAGTTAACCACCAAAAAGCCAGAAGTGTGCTATGGCTCAAGTTCTTGCCTTGAGCAAAAGGAGCTCAGCAACAGCACCCCTGCCCAGAGTTCAAGCCACAGGACTGGCAAAAGCAAACAAACAAACATTAGGTTATGCAACACCAAGAGAGAACCTAATGGCCTCCTGACCATTGTTGGGATTTCTCAGTTTGGGTGAGGTAATGTGTGGTTGTGCTGTTGTCACTTGGACTTGCTCTTCTGTATATGTAATATTTGTTAAGTGCTCATGTCTCTTTCCCTTTCTCTGGAGAAGCTGGATTGCCAGGGATGCCTTGGAAACAGCAGCCCGAGCTGAGGGTATTTCCCTGGATGTGTCTATACATTCTCAGCTCAGAATTCTGGATGATGAACATCCCAAGGGGAAGTACTTTGAAGCCAATCTGGACCACTTCCAAGTAAGAAGCTATAAAGGTTAATGAGTCATCAGCCAAGCACCAAAAGCATTTTTGAAAATTTGAACTAAGATGAGGCAGTTGGGGAGATGTACTTTTAATCAAGAGAACTGTTTACTGAAGTGTATTTTAAATATTGTCTTCTTGGTGTATGTTGAAGCTTTGTGACTTGTTTTCTCTTTACAGACACCAACACCTGGTGGACAACGCTGGCCTCTTTTCCTGTATGACATTTTCATGGCTTTCTCCTCTGTCCTGGGTGGCTCACAAGAACAGGGAGCTCTTAATGGAAGATGTATGTCCTTTGTCCAAATATGAGTCTTCTGATGTGAACTGCAGAAGGTAGGCATCTCTGGTCCATCATGGTTTCCACATACTGGATGCTAGGCCTAAGATAGGAGGGGTGTGACTTCTGCAGCTGTCCTTGGGTGGGGCGGTCTCCTAGGGGTGGCTTCCCATTTGCTCTTCTGCTTTATTTCCTATTTCACTCTAATCCAATTTTTTTTTTTTTCTTTTGGCCAGTCCTGGGGCTTGGATTCAGGGCCTGAGCACTGTCCCTGGCTTCTTCCCGCTCAAGGCTACCACTCTACCACTTGAGCCACAGCGCCACTTCTGGCCATTTTCTGTACATGTGGTGCTGGGGAATCGAACCCAGGGCCTCATGTATATGAGGCAGGCACTCTTGCCACTAGGCCATATCGCCAGCCCCTCACTCTAATCCTATTTTAAGCATGGGTTTTCTCTCTCTCTCTCTCTCTCTCTCTCTCTCTCTCTCTCTCTCTCTCTCTCTCTCTCTCTCTCTCTCTCTCTTTCAGCCCTGCTTCTCTTCCTGAGTCTGAAGGGAGATTATGTGGCTGCCTTTAAAATCTAGTTTGCTACTTTGCTTTTTACCACAGGATCCTTCAGAAAGGCTGGTGGCCCTGACAAAGGAAGTTATCCCTAGACTTTATTCAGGGGTAGGCCTTTTGGGAGTGGAAGGAAGGGCTCTTGTTCTCATCATTTTCTGTACCTTGGAATGCTCCCTATCTGGAATAAATAGGCACATACACAGGAAGGGACTTTTTCTCTAGAAGGTAAATACTATGTTTATAATTTTAAAGGAGAGACTTGTATGTGCTATTTCAGAGCCTGCAGACAAAGAAAGTATGGGAGGGAAGCTAGGATGTGTCTTTTTCTCTGAGAAGATGTGTAACAGGAAGATATATGCCTCTCAGCTACATCCTGCTCTTCTCCTTTATCTTCTGCTTTCTCAGTTCCTTGCTCTTTATTGGATGTCCCAACACAGTCACCAGCATTCTACAGAAAACCATTTTTGGAGTTGCATTCACTGTTACTGTTTGCACTGTTTTGGCAAAAACTGTAACTGTGGTTCTGGCCTTCAAAGTCACTTCTCCAGGGGGAAGGATGAGGTGGCTGCTGGTATCAGGGGATCCTAACTTCATCATTCCCATCTGCATCCTGATCCAGGTGATGCTCTGTGGACTCTGGCTGGAAGCCTCTCCTCCCTTCATTGACACAGATGCACACTGAATATGGCCACCTCATCATCCTGTAATCCAATAATGTGGTCCAACTTAATGGGTAGCGGCTTATCAGGACCCAGGCCACATACCCCATAGAGACTCAGCTATGGGTACTCCATTATTTGTTCAACATTGTGCCTCTGACTGAAGTCCACAGTCAGCAATTGGGAAAGTAGGTGAAGTCCTTTTGCAGATAGGTATAGTGGAGAGCTGTACTTGGCCTCTATGACTAGGACCTATATGTCAGCAAACTTCCTCCCCTCAAATGGGAACTTTCCTGTTGCCATCACATACAAAATGATGCATAAGTTCCAAATGTCCATCTTGTAGGCATAATACATTTGGTGTAGGAACATTTCTGGGGGTCAGAATATCAAGGCTCCACAAGCTCCCTTTATCAACTGCCCCCAGGTCATCCTGACACTCTCCCTGAAATCATTGACCTTGGCATCCAACAGGATGTTTTGGGGCTTGAGGTCTTGGTGTGCAATTCTGTTCTTGTGAAGGCAGGGCATGGCACTCATGATCTGAACAGCCTCCTGGTTTCATGCTCGATTATGCAGCTGCAGCAGGCTTTGTGGCTCCACCCCATGAGGTATCCCCTCATGGCCAGCTCCCTGATGAGATATAGACAGTTTTTATCCTCCATGATCTTGAAAAATCGGATGATGTGTGGCTGATGTATGCTCTTCACAATGTCCACATCGTTTTCTATGGCATGGCTCTTCAGGTCTTTCTCCAGGAGAACTTTCATGGCCAGCCTTGTGTCTGTGAGGCGGTGATGGGAAACCTTCACATATCCAAAGCTACCATGGCCGATGGTCTCCTTCAGTTGATATGATCCGAGGATGGTGATCTCCTTCTCCCCTTCCAAGGAAGAAATAAAGGAAACTTTATTGTATTTTGACATCTTTCCAATGGGATAGCAAGTATGCAATCTTAAAATTATCTCGAATGTTCTAAATGAAGATGACACATAGGAAATCTTAACCCAAATGAGCTAAACTAAAAAACAAATAATTAAATGCAAACACCAGAATCATGAAAAGAAATACGCAAACACAAACCACACCAATACAGCTCCTCCCACACCACCACCCCACACACAAAGAAAGCCTTAGAGTCATTCGAAGTTAGTCCAGCGGACACCAAGAAAAGCTCCCAGTGCTGTAACTGACAAAAGTGGAGAGTAGCTTCTTATATACTCTACTGGGGATGCTTCACAAAGCCTGAGGACATCAGGGAGCAAATGGACCAATCACAAGTGGGACCAGTGACCTTAGTGAGGAATGGACCAATTGGGCTCAGCAGGCACCCTCTGATAGGTATGCTCTTGAGCCTGGAGGACTGCTTCCCAGAAAGACTGGTACATGGAAGATGCTACTGCTCCCATGGCATCCATGTGGGAACCATAAGAGGAGGACATTGGGCAGTGGCCGCTGACATTTGTGGGGTGGGGGTACGGAGGGCAGGGTACCTTAAGTTTGCTTCTTGGGGAACATCAGCCAGTGTACTTTATTCTTGTACAGAAATTACAACACTGTTCTTGTCCCATAGCATCATCTATGTCTAATTGCAAAGGATCCCGAGAAATGGAGACTTTGCAATGATATGACTCAAATATTCTGTTTCTACTTGAAAAGGGAGAGCAGACCTCCAAGATTAAGTCATAGTTTTGTCCACATCTGCCATTCTAGTTTGTGTTCCTGTTTTTACCATTTTCTCTGGTTCTTTGTCTTGTTTTGCTTTTGATTAGTTTAATCATTTTTTCTTTTTTATAAATTTAATTTATTGTGAAGGTGCTGTTTAGAGGGGTCAGTTACATATGTAAGGTAGTAAGTACATTTCTTGTCATACTTTTGACCACCTCCCTCATTCTTCTGCCATCTTCTCTCCTCTAAAATTTTCCCCTGCTTGAATGTACTGTTAATTTGCGATGTTTTCTTGTACCACTGTTGCATTGGTTTTTCCTTTATCTTTTGTCTCACCATTTTGATGTTTCCCCTTCCCTTCTCTAATTCAGACAAACATATATACAATAACCAGGGCACTGAAATAAAATGTGGTGACAACATGGACCTGATGCTTATTCTACTTGAGAGGCCTTTTTTGTTGTTGCTATTGAACTCTGGGTCTGGATACTGTCCCCTGAGCTCTTCAGCTCAAGACTAGCTCTCTATCACTTGAGCCACATTGCCACTTCTGTTTTTTTTGGTGGTGTGAGCCACCAGTGTCCACTTTAAGAGGACTTTTAAGTAAAATAAATAATGGGGGGGGGGGGGCAGTGGTGGCTCATACCTGCAATTCTAGCTACTCAGGAGGCTGAGATCTGAGAATCTCATTCAAAGCCTGCATGGGCAGGAAAGTCCATGAGACGTTTCTCAGCAATTAATAACCAGAAAACAGCAAGTGGCCCTGTGGCCTCAAGTACGCTGGAGGTACTCTTAACCACAAATGCTGAGGGACAGTGCCCAGGCCCTCTGTTCCAGCCCTAGGTCTGACAACAACACAGTATTAAACATGAGCTGGGCATAATGCCGCCATTGTCACAAACACAGAAGGCAGAAAAAAGCTGAAGCAGGAGGTTTGGGTGCTTGAGGCCAGCGTGGGCTGTATAATGATTTCCAGTTCAACCTACTATTGCAAGACTTAATTCCAAGAACCCTAACAGAAAGTTCACTCACAAAACAATCTCAGAGAGCCGTACTTCCATAACCCTATTTCATTTTGTCAATTGTTGTGACCTATTACTTTATTCTTCCTCCTTTCAAAAGTCTCCATAATTACTTTCTGTCATTTATCATTGTTGGTTTACCCCTGAGGGTTATTTACACATCCCAACTTATACTTTTCCCTTGTAACACTGGTTCTTCTAATTCTCTCCCTCCCTTCTTTCCTTTATTTAAACCTCCATCTTCTTTACCATCTCCTCCCTTTCACTTCTTTTCCTTTATTACATTTTTCCTCCCTTTGTCTCTTCTCTTACTTTTCTTCTGATATAGAAGAGGATGATGTAAGCCAAGATAAACTTGATTCATGATCTTCGTGCCTCAGTGTTCTGAATGGCAGGACTACAGGAGTACATGGCCATGACTGGCATGGCCATTATCTTTTATCATAGAGTGCTCTCCTATTCCCTAGACTTTTCACACACATTACACTGTTTCATGTCCTAGATGTCTCTTAGACTATTTTCTGAATTTCCTTTCTTTTCTGTCCCATTCAGGAGCCCATAGTCTTGGGGAATTGCCAGCCAGTGCCAGGCATACCCAAAACTGTCCAAGACCAGGAATCTTGGGCACAGACCCTTTCAAGCACTGGATTTGACAGAGCATAAATGAGGTGTAGATTGACCTTTCAATTCAGGACTGCAAGTAATTAGCTAAGGAGGTCCCTTTAACAGAAAGCACTCTAAACAGAAGTCCCCAGTTCAAAACTACACCAATTCTGACAATCACCTGCCTCATTTTTGAGACATGGGCAGATCTATTCATTGTCTAATGAATAGAAAGAGACAGAAATGATAAAGTATCACTTCTGATATTAATAAATGGCTGTTACTCTCACTGTGACATCTCTATATATCTCTATCTCTCTTTAACTTTTTTTTATTATTAATCATTAAAATATTTTAATTTCATAATGAATTTATACTCTAATATATTTGGCTTAATTAAACATATTGCTAAATTTTTATTTATTTATTTATTTATTTTTAATTTTTTTAATTTTTTATTTTTTCAAATTTTTATTGTCATACTGATGTACAGAGAGGTTACAGTTTCATACTTTAGGCATTGGATACATTTCTTGTACTGTTTGTTACCTTGTCCCTCATACCCTCTTCCCTCCTCCCTCTTTCCTTCCTCCCCCCACGGAGGTGTTCAGTTTCACTTACACCAAACAGTTTTGCAAGCATTGTTTTTGTAATTGTTTGTCTTTTTTTACCCTGTGTCTTCTCTTTAACTTTTTTTTTTTTTTTTTTTTTTTTTTGGCCAGTCCTGGGCCTTGGGACTCAGGGCCTGAGCACTGTCCCTGGCTTCCTTTTGCTCAAGGCTAGCACTCTGCCACTTGAGCCACAGCGCCACTTCTGGCCATTTTCTGTATATGTGGTGCTGGGGAATCGAACCCAGGGTCTCATGTATACGAGGCAAGCTCTCTTGCCACTAGGCCATATCCCAAGCCCCCCTTCTCTTTAACTTTTGATCCTGGTGAAACAACTGATGTGTGAGTAGTCTAGAGAGAAGGCTCCATGACAACGAGCTGAAGCATCCAGCTGGAGGACATGAGATGGGAAGGAGTCATGCCTGGAGATGACCATGGCCCAAGGGAAATTTTCACAGTTGTCTCCTGAGCTCCTCACTTACAACCCTCCTGCAAAGCTTCTCCTGGATGCCTGACTCCTAGAAACTGAATGAGAATAGATGCTTGAAGTTCAACAATATTTGCTACACAGGCAAGCCACTGAAATGGTGAGAAATATGAAACAGGTCATGTGAATCACCCTCTCTACATCAAAGATTCATGGCCTACAGTACACTTGTAGTCTATAGATTATTAAATTCACTGTTTAGTTCCCAAATATGTGTGCCCTTGTTACTTAACTTACTTGCACCTGTTATACTTAGGTGTATACAATATGTATTTTATGAAATTGTCAGTTTTGATGACACAGCTTACATTCAAGAATATTCATCTGAAAATAGGCTTCAATAGTCCTTGGGGGCAAAGACTATAGCTATTACATTATATGAGGAATACTTGATTTTTGAAAAATCAAGTGAATGTCCCAGAATTTTCAGAGAGGCTGATGAAATCCCCACAGTCAGGGATAAGATGCCTTATGCTGACTTGTGCAGTTCTCAAAGAATAATCTGAACCCTGTAGTTCTTGTCATAAAGCTGGGCAATTCTGCTACCTAGTGGACTTTGAATCAACTTCAATTCAATGCCTTCTGTATTTCAGTGAATCCAATTTAGAATGACAAGGGAAGGCTGGAGGTGAGGGCTCTCCCCTGTAATCCCAGCTACTCAGGAGTCTCAGAACTGAATATTGTTGTTCACAGCCAACCCTACCTCCAATGAACTATGAGAAAACTGGAAATTGACCTAAGGCTCAAAGTGGTAGAGAGCTAGCCCCATGACAACAAAAGAAAATGGCCATGATAATATAATTGATTAACACACAGAGAAATACAGTTCAGGTCACAGTAATAGTCCAATTGACATTCAAGTTGTCAAATATCACAGAGGACTGAGGAACATCTTATGAGTTTAAACTCAGGCTGTTAGTACTAAAAACAACATGAGATGAAACCTCCATCTTCTTTTTCTCTTTGCAGCTCAGGGCTGTTAGCACTGTTAAGGGTCTCCTGGACATGATGACTTGAACTCAGAGAACCTGAGTGACCTTCTCTCCTGGACTCAAGCAGGAAATTGCCTTTAATTACCCAAAAGATAAAAGGAACATAATTCCAAGTTATGCACACATCCTCTATTTAACCACTTGAGACTGGAAGGAAGATGCAGAGTTAACCATCAATGGTCTGAGGAGCAGACAATCTGTACCACTTCCTCCAATCCTCCATCCATCAGTATTTTTCTTAGAGCCATATGTGTGCCCACCTTCAGTGATTTGTGAAACACACATGTTGCCTTGGAAGAGTGCATTGTGGAGTGCTACTGTAATTCCACTGACTTCTATGCTGCTCTGATCCTACTATTAACATTTGACATGTTTCTATGTTTTCTGTAAGTATAAGTAAATGGAGAGAGAAATGATGGCAAGTTTTACCAACTGTTTCCAAACACTGGTGGCTCACACCTCTAATCCTAGCTCCTCAGAAAAGGCTGAGATCTGAGGATTGAGGTTTGAAGCTGGCTCAGGCAATCCATGAAATTCTTATCTCCAAAAAAGCCATAGGCCCCGAGATCAAATCCAAGGACTTGTACACACACGGAAAGTTGTACCATTTGTAACCTTGCGTTCACATATTCAGAGATATTGGCATTATATAATTCTAATTCAACTTCATGTTCAGAGCACAAATGTGAAAGTGCAGCTTTTATCTGTTAGGGAAACTAAGACAGAGATATAACAGAGGCTTCTGTAGCTAAAGTCTCTTTCTTTTTCTCTTCCTACTTTACTCTTCTTTCCTCTGGGAAGAAAGTTTTCTTTTTTTTAATTTATAATGTGAATGTCCAGTACATATGGACTGTACTGTCAGCATGATGTTGCAGGCGTTCTCATGTATTCCTCCCAATGTTTTAACATAAAACCTAAGCTTATGCTAAGGGGAGGGGAAATGTGGAAACATGAAATGTGCCAAATTTTCAAAAAGAACACAAAAGAACAACATGAAAAGGAAGTCACAGTTCTGTGTGTTCTGTAGCAGTGCGAAGATCACGTTTTATGCTTTTTCAGATTTAAAAAGAGAAGCAGAGGTATAAGGAGCGGTAGATTATCGGACAAAACCCCATTAACACCTCTGAATGACCCCCCCACCTTCCCTTGCTGACCTGAAACAAGCCTCCAAGCCACATACAAATCCACATATTCCTTTTTTTCCTCCCCCCCCCCCCCCGACCCCAGTACTAGGGTTTGAACTTATGGCTTCACAGATGCTTATCTGGTTTGCTAACTTGAGTCATGACTCCATTCTAGCTTTTTGCTGGTTAGTTTGGAGATGGAGTTTCTTAGACTAATCTTCCCAGGCTGGCTTTAAGACACTGTCAGTTGGGGGCTGGGAATATTGGCAAGAGTGCTTGCCTTACATACATGAAGCCCTGGGTTCGATTCCCCAGCACCACATATATAGAAAACGGCCAGAAGTGGCGCTGTGGCTCAAGTGACAGAGTGCTATCCATGAGCAAAAAGAAGCCAGGGAAAGTGCTCAGTCCCTGAGTCCAAGCCCCAGGAATGGCCAAAAAAAAAAAAAAAAAAAAAAAAAAAAAAAAAAAAAAGACACTGTCAATTGGATCTGAACCTCATGACTAGCTATGATTACAGGGATAAGCCACAGCACCAGGATCTCCCATTACTTTGACAATATCCATTATGAGGAGCACTAGAGATCAAATGATCTGCATCAATGGCAGAGAGAGAAGGTGGGTCATCCTTACACTGGGATACCTTTCTGTCACCTCTAAAATAAAGTATTTCATTCCATGACCTTTGGGACTCTGGTTTGGTGAATAAAGCTAATGCAGTACTTAACATGCAGAAACATGGCTTGTGTTTTCATTGCTACCAGACTTGTTCTGAAAACTAAGAGAATGGTTTGTCAACCTTTAAAAAAATGTTAAAAAGAAATGTAACCCTGGAGATTTGAAGCAAATGGACTTGCAGGGCACCTGCAATTGTCAATATTCCTTCCATCACACAGCAGACAATTGCCTAGTAACATAAGTTACAATTCCAACCCTGCTATTACTTGCCTTCTTTGAAGCTCACAGGCTGTGAAAGAGAAAATCATGCTTGTCTAAGAAATTTAAGTGGTTTGAAGCTGTATTACAAAGCTATCATTTAAACTAAGTTGGCAACTTCATCTAAAGCATCTAGCCCTCCAGGATGGACAGAAACACAGGCTCCCTTAAACCAATTTGTCAACAGAAAGCAACATGAACATCCAATGATTCTGACCTTGTGTCCTGCAGAGGAGGCAACTGAGGCTCTAGTAGGAAAGGGGACAGGTTCCTTATGGACAAAAGACACGTGTTGGTGGCCATGCTGTGGAAATGGTCCCTTGTCATTCTAGGGTCACCTCTCTGTTCAAAAGCAGATGTCGTGAGCTCCTTGGGAATGTTCTGTGCAAAGAGAAAATGAGATTGTTTGGTCAAAGTTTCTCAGGACATGCTAAGATCCACGTAAGGAAGAGTGACATTCTTTTTCTATCGTTGGCCTTCTCTCAATTTTCAAAAGGCCACTGTGCCCGGTCAATCTCCAAGTGGACATCTATTTGGAAGGGTGAAAGAGCATGATTTTCTCTGTTTTACTTTGGCATTCGACACTTCTCCTTGTGCTCTTGAATAGCATCTTTTTGTACTGATCATTCATGAGAAATCCACTTTGAGATTAGGTACGAGACAGCTATGTCTTATGTTCTTAGAGCTGACCAAATCTACCTGCAGTTCACTTTTGGATTATTAGAGTTCTAAGGACCCAATCTAGCAGGTTCTGTGATTAAATTCTTTTTTTTTTTTTTTTTTTTTTTTTTTTTGGCCAGTCCTGGGCCTTGGACTCAGGGCCTGAGCACTGTCCCTGGCTTCTTCCCACTCAAGGCTAGCACTCTGCCACTTGAGCCACAGCGCCGCTTCTGGCCGTTTTCTGTATATGTGGTGCTGGGGAATCGAACCTAGGGCCTCGTGTATCCAAGGCAGGCACTCTTGCCACTAGGCTATATCCCCAGCCCCGTGATTAAATTCTTGAAGCAGTTGGTAGAAGTGAACCCTATGTACGTGACAGGACTTCTCCATTCCCAATGGGACCTCTTTTCTCCAATTCCCCATCTTTTCCTGATAAAAACAGGAATGTGAGGTCTGCCCTCACTGGCTTTGGTCCCACTCAGGCCCCTACCATGTTGAAACCCAAGAGTCCTAGCACCACATCACTGTAGCAGGTGAGTGCCAGTTCAGAGAAAGCACCAGCAAACATGGCTCCAGCCCCATGACCACCGGAGGACTTGGTGGCATGGTGCAACCCTGGGCCGTACTGGGGAAGGGGAGACAGGGCGGCTTCTGAGTCCCCTGGCGTTCCTTCTCCATGGGCCTCTAGAACACCCACGTGGCTCTGCAAGTGCATGTGAGTGTCCTCTCACCCTGCTTCCGGTTCCTTCACCCAAGCTTCCTGTCCTGTCACCTGTATTTCCAGTCCCTTCACACACACTTTGGGTCCCTTCCTCCGTGCTTCCAGTCCCATGGGTTGGGGTAGGAGTGACAAGTTCCACTTACCTCAAATCCCGGGCTGGAGAGCATAGCACTCATGTGCGGTCCCATGCCTAAACAGACTGCGACCATGGAGGTTCAGGCAGAGAAGCCGAAGAGTACCCGGGAATCCATGTCTCAGCAGCAGTTGCAGCACCAGTTGTGGGAGGATGGCAATGAACACAGCTTGGTTTCTATGGCTGCCTGTGGAATCGAGTAACCTCAGGCAGTCGCCAGCCAAGGATTCAGGGCAGACTCCGTGCCTCCACCTGTAATCTTGACCTGAAGCTGTGGTGGCACATGTCAAGCTCATCTGGGGCTGTAGGTGTTTGTGTGTGCTTACATAGGCTCATGTCCACACCCACATGCGTGCACATCTGCATTCTTCACCTACACTTGTGACTCTGCTTCTTTATCCAATGAGAGGCTGGAGAACCCATAATGGCTGGAACCCAGGCCTGAATGCGTTTGCATCGGTATCAGCTCCTTGTTTGTCTTTGGGGACCAGAAATCTAGGCATAACAAATACAATATGCTTTTCCTGTGTGAAGTACTGCTCTTTTTCACATCCTCTGTCTTCCTAGTCAGAAGGACTATTTTAATAGCATAGATAAGGCATGAGGCCGGCTCTAATAGCATATCTAAGGCTTGAGGCCTACTCTAATGCTGTAGATAATAAGGCTTGTGGCCTAGTCTAATGGTGTAGATAAGGCTTGGTGCCTACTCTTATGGGGTAGATAAGGCTTGGGGCTTACTCTAATAACTATCTAATTAGATGAGGCTTGAGGGCTACTCTAATGGAATAACTAAGGCTTGAGGCCTACTCTAATAGCTAGCTGAGTAGATAAGATTTCTGGCCTACTCTAAAAGCATAGGTAAGGCTTGATGGCTACTCTAATAGCTATCTAAGTAGCTAAGGCTTGAGCTCTACTCTAATAGTATAGCTAAGGCTTGAGGCCTACTCTAGTGTAACTAGGTAGATAAGTCTAGAGGCCTACTCTAATGGCATAGCTAAGGCCTGAGAACATTACCTTTCCAAAATTTCAACTGCACCAAGTTTTGCTCTTCTACAAAATCTTACAATTTACCAATAATTTTCTTGTTCTCAAAAGTCATCTAGATTGTTATCTCAAATGTCCCTTGAGTAGAAATTCGGAAGCTGGCTTTGATAACTCTTTGGGGTTTATGAAATTGATATCTTGTTGTTGTTGCTTTGTCTATTTTTGTGGGTATGTGACAGTTCTAGGACTACAACTCAGGTCTGGGGAGCTGTCCCTAGCATTTTTGCTGAAGGCAAACACTGTACCACTTGAGCCACAGATCCATTTTGACTTTTTTTGTTGGTGAATTGGACTGTCCTACATGGGATGGTTTTGAACTGCATTCCTTGTTCTCAGCCTCTTGAGTAGGTTGTGGTGGTCTTTGCATCAGAGAAGCCATGATACCTGGGTCCTGGCAATCACCACCACCATGAATCAATAACTCTTAACCCTCTCTCCCCACTTCCGCCTAACCAGAATTCATCTTGGGGAAGAAGCAGGGAGATGCCATCTGAAAAATTAAAGCCATTAGCCTGGCACTGGTGGCTCACATCTATCATCCTAGCTACTCAGGAACCTGAGATCTGAGGATAGCTGTTCAAAGCCAGCAGGGCAAGAAAGTCCATGAGACTGTTGGCTCTAATAAACTACTCAGAAAAAGCCAGAAGTGGTGCTGTGGTTCAAAGTGGTAGAGTGCTGGCCTTGAGCAAAAGAAGCTCTGTCTTTGTCTACCTGTGAGTCTGTCTCCTTGTCTGTCTTCCTTTCTATGCCGGTGTCTCTGTGTCTCTCTGTATGTCTTCCAATGTATGTGTCTGCCTGTGTGTCTGTCTCCTCATCTGTCTGTCTCTGTGTTCTTCTATGTGTGCCTATCTGTTGCTGTGTGTTTGTGTGTCTCTGGGCCTCCTCTCTACGCCTACCTGTCTATGTGTCTGTCTTCCAATGTATGTGTGTGTCTGTCTGCCTGTGAGTCTGTCTCCTTGTCTGTATTCCTGTCTATTGCTCCTGTCTGTCTGTGTCTGTGTCTGTGTCTGTCTGTGGTCCAATGTATGTGTCTGCCTTTCTGTCTGTCTCCTCACCTATCTATGTGTCTGTCTGTGTGTTGCCTGCCTGCCTGTCTGTGTGTCTCTGGGCTTCCTCTCTGCATCTGCCTGTCTGTGAGTCTCAGTCTCTATGTCTGTCTGTCCACCTATGACTGTCTCTGTCTGTTTTTACCTGGGAGTCTGTCTTTCTGATTCCTTGTCTGTCTCCGGGTCTATGCCTGTGTCTGTCTGTCTTTGTGTCTGTCTTCCAATGTATGTGTCTATCTCTTTCTGCCTGTGAGTCTGTCTCCCTGTCTGTCTGTCTCTGTGTGTGTCTATGTGTCTGTCTCTCTGTCTCCTTGTCTGTCTCTGTCTTCCAATGTATGTGTCTGCCTGTCTGTCTTTCTGTATCTGTTTCTTTCAGTATGTCTGTCTGTCTCTGTGTGTCTGTCTGTCTCCCAGTGAATGTGTGTGTCTGTCTCTGTCTGTCTGTCTCTGTGTCTGTCTTCCAATGTGTGTGTCTGTCTGTCTTTCTGTGTGTCAGTCTACCTGTGAGACTGTCTCCTTGTCTATCTATCTGTCCCTGTGTCTGTCTGTGTGCCTCTGGGCCTCCTCTCTGCGCCTGCCTGTTTGTGAGTCTCTCTGCCGGTGTGTCTGTCTATCTGCCTGTCTGTCTTCCACTGTGTGCATCTGTCTGTCTTTTCTATGTTGGTCTGTGAGTCTGTCTCCCTGTCTGTCTGTCTAGCTGCGAGTCTGTCTTTCTGTCTCTTGTCTATGTGTCTGTCTACCTGTGAGTCAGTCTGTCTATGCCTATATGTGTGTGTGTCTATGTGTAAGTCTCTGTGTCTGTCTTTCTCCATTTCTGTCTCTGTTTGTGTGTCTGTCTTCCAATGTATGCAGGTCTGTCTTTTCTGTCCATCTGTAAGTCTGTCTCCCTGTCTGTCTGTGTCTAGCTGTGAGTTTGTCTTTCTGTCTCCTTGTCTACCGGTGTGTCTCTGAGTCTGTCTGTGTATATGTCTATGTGTCTGTCTCTCTACCTGTGAGTCTATCTGTATCCTTGTCTTTCTCTCTGTTGCCAGACATTTCATGACACGATGATCTCAGAGGCTGGAGAAATAAATAGAAATAGAGGGGGGAAAAAAGGAAATGAGGACCACATTCAGCTGAGTTCTGGTTGTCTATTCTTCATGTTTTCCAAAGTCTTCCAGAACTTTACAACTCCTAAAAAATAAATAAAAAATAATGTCACAATATTAAAATCAATTATCAATAAATAAAAATATTATAAATGATAAACACTGTAGATGATGAATACTATAAATCATAAGTGAATCATAAATAAGTGTTATAATAAATAAGCTATAAATAAATACAAATATGTAAATAAAAATAAATATTATAAACAGTAAACACTGTAAATGATAAATACTATAAATCATAAATGATAAATAAGTATTATAAGTTATAAATAAATAAATACGAATATAAATGAAATATGAATCAGTAAACTCTAATAAGCAATAAGTGATAAATATTATAAATGATAAACACTTTAAATGATAATTACTATAAATTACAAGTAAATAAAAAATGGCATAATAAATAACAAATATTATGAATAATAAGTATTATAAACGGTAAGCACTGTAAATGAAAAATAATATAAATCATAAGTAACTGATAAATGTTATAATAAATAAGTTATAAATGAATAAATACGAATGTAAATAGGATAGCAGTCAATAAACAATACAACAGGGCAGTCCCCCTCAGAGTGTACATATGCCAGGCCACGCCCCCTGACGCCAGGCCATGCCCCTGACGCCAGGCCACGCCCCCACATTGCAACGCATGCAAAGCCACGCCCCTGAGGAGCCAACAGACTCCATGCTGATGAGGAGCAAGGGAAAACCAGGCCACGCCCTCAACAAGCACAGGGAGGCCAAGCCATGCCCACCAAAAGCACAGGATAGCAGGACACGCCGCTGGACGTCAGACCATGCCCATGGAACCAGGCCATGCTCCTGACAAGCACAGGGACGCCAGGCCACACCCCCAACGCCACATTCACCATATCTGCCAGGCCAAGCCCCAGTGACACCATTTCCTCCACCCAGGCCACACCCCGAAGGCCTCACTCCTGCCAGGCCACTCCCCCTAGGCTTCACCTCCAACTAGGCCACGCCCCCAAGCCCTCATACCAGCCAGGCCACGCCCCCAGCATCACAGCCTCCTCACTCCATTCAGGTCGTGGCCCCAAGGGCCTCCCCTTGTAGGCCATACCCCCAAGGTCTCACCTCTGTCCAGGCCAAGCGCCCTACATCCCACTTCCTACCAGGCCATGACCCCTAGGCTCAGGCAGGCCAGGCCACCCATTCCGCCAATGGCAGTCCAGCTCTATGGCCATGCCCACCCGACACCACGTCCAGGCAGACCACGCCCCCAGCACCTCCATTCCCGTTAAGCCCGGCCCACCACGTCACAATGATGCCCCCCCGGGCCTGCCACCAGCATCATTTCCCCTAGGCCCTGCCCCCAAGTCGTTAATGCCCACCAGACCCTGCCTGCCATGTCAGGCTGTCCCTTGGGGCTCGGCCCCGAGCCTCACTTCCCCTAGGCCCTACCTCTGAGTCGCGAATACCCGCCTGACCCCGCCCACAAAATCACAACGATGTCCACCAGGCCTTGCCCCCATTCCGATGCCCTGTCCCTAGGCCACGCCCTCAAGCGCCTCGCCACCCCCTAGGCCCCGCGCACCAGAGGCTTCACATCCTCCTGCCCTGGCTCCCCCATGCACTCAAAGGCTGCTGGGCTTCCTGGCTTGTAGGCCCCACTGCTTAAAGGCCCCAGCCTGGGCGCCCACATCCAGGTATCTGGGGATAGGAAGGGGGCGTCGTCATGGCAGCAGCATAGTCCACTTCCTCTGTGGAACCCTATGCCACCAGCTGCCACTGCACCCACAGCTCCAGCTGCTTCACTTCCGGGCTGTGTCGCCACAGCCAACATTGCCCCGCTTGTGGCGTCCTCAGGCGGTGACCACCCCGCTCCCTGCCAGCCTGCTGTGCATGGGGCAGCAGGGCAGGGCACGCCACACAGCCAAGGAGGCCTCACTGCGCGTGCCCAGCAGGAGTGGACCGAGTTTCACCGCACATGCACAGCAGGCTGGACCACCGTATGGGGAGCTTCTGGGCGCCAGTGCGCATGCGCATCAGCCTACACCGTGTAGCTGGGAGCAACCAGGTGTTAGTGCGCCATGGTAGGCTGCACTGCCAAGCGGGGAGCATCCGGACGCCACTGTACGCGGGCAGCAAGTGGGCAGCAAGCTGGACCGCCCAGCAGGGAGCGAACAGGCAAACTACGCATGCACAGCAGGCTGACCTGCCAAGCAGAGAGGGATGGGGTGCCATTGCAAGTGTGCAGCAGGTTGAACCGCTAGATGGAGGGCGACCGGATGCTTCAGCGCATGCAAAGCAAGCTGGCCTGCCTAGCAGGAGCCTCTAGGTGCCAGTGGGCATGTTCAATAGGCTACACCACTAGACGAGGGACAACCTGGCGCCACTGTGGTTGCACAGAATGGCGGTGCAGGCAGCAATCCAGCGCTACTGCACATGCGCTGGCTGGACCGCCAGGTGGGGCTGAGGAAGCAAATGTGCTTGTGTTCAGTAGGCTGGACAACAGAGCTGGGAAGCGCCAGTGCACATGAGCAATAAGGCATGTGAAATGGGGGGGATGGATTACCCACAATTCTGGGTGGTGACGTCATCGTCCTCCATCCTGTGGTTCATCTTTTCTATGTAATTCATAAGGGTAATTGTTTGTAATTATGATTTATAATCATTAATCATTTATCTATAATTATATAATTTATATGTGCTATGTTTATAATTATATAATATATCATAATTATTCACAGTCATTATAATTATTAATGTCTAATTAGTTATAATTTGTATATAATTTATTATTACTGTAATTATTTACAATTTATATATAATTTATTATTGTAATTATATATAATCAATATACAGTGTAGGATAATAATTATTTATAATTTATAACATAATTGTTATTTGTCATCATAATGATTATTATGATCAGTTATAATTTGCATAAAATTTTAATGGGTATAATCATAATTATTCATCAATGATACTTAATTTATGATGATCATTATTTATGGTGTGTATATAATTTATGATTATTCATTATGATGTGTACATATTGTACAATTACATTTATGTATAATTTTAATGTCATTTAGAATCATGATTGTAAGTATTAATAAAATACAAATTATACATAATTTATAATCATAATTATTTATTATTAATGTATAATTTTATTATAATGATTTACAGTGTATAATATATCCTTGTAATTATTTATAGTTATCATAATTATCAAGAGTGTATAATTATATATAATTATTTGTAACTTTTATATAATTTGTAATTATTTCTTGTTATTCTAAGTATAATTTATAGTAATGTATAATTATAATTATATATACTTTACTGTGATGTGTAATTATAATTTTATTTTTAAAAATTTATAATTATAATTTATATAATTTATTATTACAATATATAATTTCATGTAATTTAGAAATTAATTCTTTAAAATTATTATAATTACTCATACTTTATAATTATCTATTATCAATAGTAATCATTTGTAATTATTATAATTATTTACAATTTGTATATAACACAATTATTATAAATAGAACAATTTATAATTTATATATAATTTATAATTGTTATAAATATGTATAATATATATATGTTGTCATTATAATTTTCCTAAATATATTAGTATAATTATTATGCCCAGTGATTGATGATGTATCATTATTCAGTATTATTTATTTTATTTTTAATTATGCATTTCATATGATGTACATCATCTATTAATTATATAGATTTATTCTGTCCTACATTGCACGTGGTTTATTATGTATTTATGTACATCTTAGTTTCATGTATATTTATATGTAATATCTCTTATTTGTACATTGTTTCATATCTATTACATATATAACCATATATAATTAATTCATGTTATTTTATACCTTTTATGTATATATTATCACACATTGTATATGTATGAACTATAAATGATAGATATATTTTATATAATTCATGATTATTACTACTATTTGTAATTTACATATAATTTATAAGTCTATTTATTTATAATTTTAATGTAATTTAGAATTATTACATTATTCTTATTATTATTATTGCATAATATTTCTCCTTTCTTTTTGTTTCCTCTTTTCTACATTTTTCAGTCAGTGAATCAGCCTTCAAACCCTGGGGGTGTCCATTTCCAACCATTTGCATTGATCTATTGATTGGATTCAGATATCAATACCCATGGACAGGAGGGTTTTCTATCTCCATCTTGATTGGAATTCATATTAAAATTATTGATGAAAACCAAGATGATTGAGATTATAATCACCACACAGGATGATGGATGGTAATTAACAGTATTTTCATTTTAATCTAAGTTCTGTCCCTCAGGAAATACTGGAAAAAAATATGGTTAGGAAAAAAAAATAAAATCCACGTGTCCACAAGAATCAATCACTATAAATAAATTAAATAAACAAATGATGGAATCTTCAGATGCTGGCCCTACAGCAACCTCAAAGCTGAAGGAGCAGGAAGCACAGACTATAAGTCAGACTCTGCAGTGGCCTTGTGGAGCTGTGCTTCTTTCTCTGTGTCAGAGGCAGAATTCAGGCTTCTTAGACCCTGCTACTCCAACCTACTCCAAAGTATGGAATGAAAAAGCAGGGTCAACCAATAATAACTAACAGGAAATGCAAATACGAAGCAAAAAGAACAAACTGATTTTATCATAATATTTTCTTTTGGAATTTCTCTGAAAGACACTCTTCAAAAGCTAAACATAAGGACTGATAAGTCATCTGTTTAGACTCATCCTTTATTTAAAAAAATGGAAAAAGAAAAGAACACATCAGCATTTCCAATTCCAGGATCTATTAACCATATATTTTTGACACGGCGTTCTCTGTTTGTTTCACACACACACACACTCACACACACACACACACACACACACACACATAATTTCTAAGAACACAGATTTACTTTTAGGCTACAGATTAGGCATTCCAAATCAGGGCTCTCTGTTCCTACCAGACATTCTAAAAAACCTCACTGCCAAATATAAAAAGGCCACTGTATAATTTATTAGAGGAACATTCAAAAGCTCTGATTACTTTTTAACCACAGGGGGAAACAAAATCACAAGCATCCTGATAAGCTCCAACCCTGCACTGGACACTTGTGAATGTTTAGGAGCTACACAGTCTTAGCTCCTCAACTCTTCTGCCTCCTCCTTTGCAGCATGCCTTGAAGGAGGATTCAAATTCCCTGACATTCAGCCTTGTCTCTCCCCTTCAAATGTGCAATTCAATTTTCCTAAATAATGGGAGAGACAGAGCCAATAAAAACTCAAAACAACCTCAAACAAAGAATTAGCTAACAGGATCCAAGATCTGATCAAGAAAATCATACATTATGATAAAGTAGGCTTCACCTCACAGACACAAGAATGGTTCAACATCTGAAAATCAATAAATGTAATTCACCACAACAACAGAGCTAAGACCAAGAACCACATCATCATCTCAGCTGATGCCCAAAAAGCCCTTGACAAAATACAGCACCCATACATAATAAAAGCCCTGGAGAGAATAGGAATAGAGGGTACATTCTTTAAAACAATAAAAGCCACATATAATAGACCAACTTCTAGTATCATATTAAATGAGGAGAAACTAAAACCATTTCCTCTGAGCTCAGGAACAAGACAAGGATGCCCACTCTCCCCGCTTCTATTCAACATAGTGATGGAATCCCTAGCCATAGCAATAAGACAAGAGGAAGGCATCAAAGGTATCCACATTGGTAAAGAAGAAATCAAACTATCCCTATTCGCAGATGACATGATCTTATATCAGTAGGACCCAAAAAAAATCAGTCCCCAAACTTCTACTCCTAATAAGGTATCTTGGTAAAGTAGCAGGATACAAAATCAACCCACAAAGATCAGCAGCTTTTCTTTACACCAGCAATGCACAAGCAGAAAAGGAAATTATGGAAATAATACCGTTTACAATAGCTAAAAAAGAATAAATTCCCTATGGATTAACCTAACTAAAGACGTGAATGACCTATTTAATGAGAACTATAAAAATCTAAAAAGGGAAATCAAAGAGGATACAAGAGATGGAAAGACCTCCTATGCTCATGTGTATGCAGAATCAAAATAGTGAAAACGGCCATAATGCCCAAAATGTTATACAAATTCAATGCAATCCCCATTAAGATCCCAGCTACATTCTTCACTGAAATAGAGAAAGCAACCCATAAGTTCATATGGAACAGCAAAAAATCGAAAATAGCCAAAGAAATTCTAGGCAAAAGAATCAGTGCAGGAGGTAACACAATAGCAGTTTTCAAGCTCTATTATAGAGCCATCATAACAAAAACATCCTGGTATTGATATAAAAACAGACTGAAGACCAATAGAATAGAATTGAAGACCCAGAAATAAAGCCACACTCTTAAAATCAGCTTATATTTGACAAAGACATACAATGGAAAAACATAGCCTCTTCAACTACTGGTGCTGGGAAAACTGGGCAGCCACATGCAGAAAACTCAATGTAGACCCTAGACTATCACCATGCACCAAGATTAACTCAAAATGGATCCAGGACTTCAACATCAGATCTGAATCTTTGAAACTGCTGAAGGACAGAGTAGGAAAGACGCTAGAACTTAAAGGCACAGGAAGGAACTTCTTGAATAGAGTCTCAGGGGCACAACAGATAGGTGAGAGACTCGACAAATGGGACTACTACAAAATAAAAAGGTCTGCACAGCTAAAGACATAGCCACCAAATGAGAACGACAGCCAGCCATATGGGAAAGATTCTTCACGAGCAGAGCAACAGACAAAGGCCTAATATTTGTCATTTACAGGGAACTCATAAAACTAACCCCCTCCAAACCCAGTAAACCAATTATTAAATTGACAAAGGAGCTAAAGAGAGACTTCACAGGAGAAGAGATAAAAATGACAAAGAAACATATGAGGAAATCTTCAACATCCCTGGCAGTAAAGGAAATGCAAATTAAAACAACCCTGAGATACCACCTCACTCCAGTTAGAATGGCCTATACTCTGAACTCAGGCAACAACAAACGCTGGAGGGGATGCGGGGAAAGAGAAAACCTTCTCCACTGTTGGGGGGAGTGCAAATTAGTACAATCACTTTGGAGAACAGTATGGAGGTTTCTCAAAAAGCTCAACATAGATATACCCTCTGACCCAGCCATACCACTCCTAGACATCTATCCTGAACAACAGGTCTCAGGATATCAAAAATACATCTGCACATCCATGTTTATTACTGCACAATTCACAATAGCTAAAATGTGGATACAACCCAGATTCCCCTCTACAGACGAATGGCTCCAAAAATGTGGTACCTATATGCAATGGAATACTACATAGCTCTTTGAAATGATAAAATATTGGTATTCACAGGGAAATGGTCAGAACTTGAATAAATAATGTGGAGTGATAAAAGCCTAGAATACAGAGAACAAAGGGGCATGGGACACTAGAGACCAGGTCTGCGAAACAAAAAACTTCTTGTCAAATGGTATTTACCACAGGTCTGGGTCAGCTACCTTACATTTGTATCTAAAACCAAACAACTACTAAACCTAAAAAGGTCTAAAATAGACCTCTTAGTGGATCCCAATAGCACAAAAGCTATATACGTATGAACATATAAGACAAGGGTAAGCAAACTCTATTGCTGACATTATATTTAAAGTTGTAGGTGAATTTACTTTGGCATATGCCACATGGCTACTGTATATGATTTTGGTACACTGGGTATTGTACATATGCCTACCTGATCTAGGGAAGGGAAAGAAAAATGAGGGTGTAAGATAACACAAGAAATGTTCACACTGCCCTATTGTATAACTGTACACCAGTAGGACCTTGCCCACTATGACATTCGCCACTGCCATTAAGACCACAAAATTCATTGGGATCTCAAATTCATTAGAAAATCACTCATAGTGACTTTATGCCCATTATGGGTTCTTACATCTGTGACTCATGACCTATGTAACCTCCCCCATTGTGACTTCATACACCCCTTCCAGAATTCATGGACATTAGACCCCGTAGTCATTGCCTTACAGCATTAGGCCCTAGTACCCATGTGACCCCTCACTTATTGTGACCACTCCCTTCTTAACTTATACTCTCATTAGAACTTCATACTCATTTTGAACCCATGCTCATGTTGATCTCACACCCACTGTAATCTGTGTCTTAACATTTACAAGACGCTCATATGCATTATGATTTCATCCCCATTAGGACTTTACGAGCATAATGATCTCACACTCCTAAATACAGTTGCGTTATACCCCTATTAGAAGCTCATGCCCATTTTGTCCTCACACCCATTGCTACCTTTCAGACTTTGGACCTCAGAAACATGGGCTTTTCACACACTGGTTCACACCCTTTGAGATCTCAAAATGTGTACCTCACAGCCATTGTGACTGCACACTCTCATTACAACTTCACAATTACTTTACCTAATGTGAATTCATCACAACTGGGAAGTTTCTCCTTGTGATAAGTTCATTATAACCTAAGACAAACTGTGTTTTCATAGCTCTATTATGTACTCAAATCCATTGTGACCTCACACTCATTACAAATTCGTGCCCATTTGGCTTCACATTAATTGTGTCCTCATATCAGTTAGGACATTGGCCTACTGTGAAAAAAACTCATTATGGCCTCACATTCACTCTTCCCTCACACACATTAGACATGTATTCACTGTCACATCACAATGATTTCAATGCATTGTGAACTCACACACACTATGATCTCACATCTGTCAGGAGGTAGGGATGCTGAGTTTAAGTTACTTCTTTCAGCCCTCCTAGTGCCCCTTGCTGGGTGGAGATAATTCTCCACTCCTTGATGAATAGCCGAAAGGTGAGAGAGGCAATTCATTGAATGCAGGTACATTCGACATCATGCCCATTGGCCCTTCACTCTTGTCATTAAGACCTCAAATCCATTTAACTTTATACCCATGGTGTGTGGGGGGGGCACTCCTACTCATTGTGACCTCAGCTCATTTGTATTTAACAGCCATTAGAACTTCATGCCATTATTAAGACCTCATGTCCCCTCTGACCTCACACCTACCTGCCGAGCAAGCCGGCAGTGAACGGGAATTCTGACTGAGGGCGGCAAGGATTAAGGAAAAGGAAAAATACAAGACAAGAGAAAAAAGACAAGAGGCAAAGATGGCATACGGGGGGTCTGCATCTCCAGATTGAGACTCAAGACTGCAGCAACAGTTTATTTTCAACTCCCAGCTTATATGCAGTTTTGGAACCAGGGAATAGCATAGGGTTGTTAAAATTCCAGAACACAAAGAGGCTTAGAAGTTTACAACTTTTGATTACAGTAAACACAAGGTAACAAAGCAATTCTGGACAGAGGCTGTGGACAAATATCTTTGCCTTTAGCATATCCTGGCGGTAACAGCACAGCCAGAGGTGATAATGAGCCTAGCTGCAGGTTTGGCTCCCAACATCTTGGTGACATCGGCACAGCCAGAGGTCAGGATGAGCTTAGCAGCTAACTTGGCCCCGGACAAGGGCGAGAATGAATTTAGCTGCAAGTTTGGCTCCAGACATCTTGGCGACATTGGCACAGCCAGCGGTCAGGATGAGCTTACCTGCTAGCTGGGCTCCTGACCATTCCCCTGTCTTTTTATTAAAAGAAGCGAACCCGCCTGTCTTAGGTGGGGTGGGTACCCCAGCCTGCCTTACCCGTCTTAGGGAACAACTTCAGAGCAGTGCTGAAGCCCCATGTCTTAGGTCGGTTAAGGCTGGTACCGCCTCATACCCGTCTCTGGCTGGGGTTCCTCTCAGGGGAAATTCATTTACTTGGAGCTTGACCTTATGCAGCTGGCTGGCTAAACTCATGAAAGAGTTTTGCAATACGCGTACAATGCAAGGAAGGCATAGGAAAGCCATCAACAAAAGTATCTCTGGGCCGAGCAATGTCATTAGCAGCCCCTTAACATTAGTTAAGGAAGGGACATACTGTTGAAGTTGTTCAAACAGTTCTTTTGCTGTTTCTGCCACTTTAGAGTCCAAAGGCTTGCTTGTTCTAGTCTGGCTATTTGTCTATGGAGTTGAAAGAGATCTAAGGACAAGTTATTATGGTGCCAAATACCATTTAGATGTGCTACAACTTGTTCCCAAGAGTAGCTCGACCCATTATACTTATGGAGGGTCACACAAATAAAGTCAAACCCAGCATGACAGCGCACCCATTGCAAAGTTTGTAAGGCACAAATTTGTTCTCCCAGTGACAACACAGATTCACACAATGCTTCTAATTTTTGTTCTACCTTATCATCAATCCTGCCTTGAAAGTGCAGGGCTTGCGTGGTATTATGAGCAAGCTGATTAACATAGTGAGCTGTCTGCACATTTTGTGTTAAAGCCACAGTAGCCGCTGCAGCAGAGGCAGCTAAGGAAATAAAGGCTACAATGCCTGCTATTAATAGCCCTACAAATCGTCTAGGGAGCATAAGCTCTTTTAAATGTTTTAACACTTGAATACCTGTTTCTTCATACCAAGCTACAGATAAGTTTACAGAAAGCATAACAAATGGTGGTTGCATATTAATAACTACAGAATCAGTAGGAACACTATACAAGCAATTTGTAAAAGAACAGTTAGTGCAGGTAACATTGCAATACATGGCTCCTATAGAAATATTAAAAGGTCCATACATAATAGCATAAGGGGGTGTTACACAACTCACATTTTTTAAAGAAGTAGAAGTGGGCCAGGAGATATTGTTTAGGGAAGCCACTAACATCCAGACATGACGGTGACGGTGTCCATAAATCCACCACAGACCTGGGTTGTACTTGTTCAGATTCGCTCCGGACCAGTCCATTAGCTGAGAATTAGTTCCTGAAATATTGGTTATAAAAGGGTGATCATGTCAACACTTTATGCGGTGCAGTTCTCCCGTGGATTCTACAATTTGAGAGGAGTTGATGCAGCGAGGTATCATGAAGGATGAGGTAGATTGGCATGTAAAGGAAACCCAGTAGGCAATGAAGTCATTTGTGTATTATATACTTGACTATTATCAGGAATCCAAATTCTATGGTTTATGGATTGCATTACAGTACAGCCTGGAATATAACTGTTGGAGTCAGTTGTAAAGCATAAAGGGGTTCCAGTGACAGAAGCTGCAAAATCTCCCATCTTAACATGCTGGACAAAAGGGTCTGGAGCTGTACTATACACTGATCTGTTGACATGGACGAACACCTCAGCTCCCTCCCAGGTTGCACGGTGCACAATCAGTGGATCTGGCACTTAAGCCCAGTGGGTCAGCGGTTGTGCCGTTCTGATGAGTTTCCATAATCCGTACACAACGCTCAGGTAGCCAGTGGGCATCATTTTCATCCTATGAAAAAACACAGACATGTCCTTGACCCCATGTCAATACCGGATCGGGCCTGTGCCAAGCACTTGTTAAAGGATCTTTCCACTTAACTTGGGCAAAAGCTCTTTGCTCTCTCTTTTCCCAGAACCGCTGTGCTGCAGAGTGGCCATTGCAGTCCAAATTTTAAAAATGTAGTATGAATAAAGTATGAGAAAGTATATTAACAGGAGAGAAGGGGTATAATTCCCCCCTTTTAATTTAGAAATTTGGTGTTTTAACAAACCTTTGGCCCGTTCGACAATTCCTTGATCATGAGGATTATAGGGAATTCCTGTAGAGTGAACAATTTGGTAAGATTTGTAAAAAGTTTGAAAAGCTCATCCAACATATACCGGACCATTATCAGTTTTAATTTGTTTAAGTAGCAAAGCAGCGTAAGGCATGGGAGATACAATGTTTGCCGGCTTCCTCGCTAACAGGAATAGCCATAATAAAATTAGAGTAAGTGTCTATTGTAACATGGACAAAGCGGAGCCGTCCAAAAGAGGGGATGTGGGTAACATCCATTTGCCAAACATGGTTGGCCACTAAGCCTCGGGGGTTAATGCCATTGGAGGGCACAGGCAGGAAAGTAACACAGTTGGGACAAGTTTTTACAATTTAACGAGCAGCCTCACATGTGATAAGAAATTGCTGACGTAAGGCACGACTGTTATGATGGTGGGCAGCATGTGATTGCTTTTCCAAGTCAATTTGAGAGAAAAATTTGGGTAGCCTCATCCGTAATAGCATTGTCCTCACTTAATGGTAAGAAGAGGCAAAGTGAAGTAATTTGTTGGAGGGACAATGATGTGAAATTGTGCCCACAAAATTGGCCCAAGCAATGGCTCAGGAATCACAATGAGTATAAAGCCATTCTTGCTGTTATAAAGTATAGGGGATATAAAAAACCTGTGGATCTCATCCAAGATACTTACAAGATTCCACACGGCACACATGGACTAAGATGACTACCAATTCATAATAAGGAGTTAACACTTTTGAAGGAGTGGCAGGCAAGGAAAGCCACAAAAAGGGGTCCCTTTGGCCAAAGGACTGCTGTTAGAGAATGAGGTGTAGTTAAAATATAAGCTTCCCAAGGGGCTGAGTAATCTATATAATTTACATGTTGGGAAGAAATGGCAGAATTTACCAAGCTCAAGGCTTTGGCTGCTTTAGTTGTCATTCTTTGGGGAGATGTAGGGTCAGGGTCCCCCTTTAATAGATCAAACAAGGGTTTTAATTCAGCTGTGCACAAATTAAGATAAGGGCAAAGCCAATTAATATCTCCCAGAAATTTTTGAAAATCATGCAAAGTACGCAAATGAGAAGTCTTAACCTGTAATTTCTGACTAGTAAAATAATAAGGACCCAAACTATGACCAAGAGGGATTTTTATTTTCCTCTGCCTGGGCTGGCTTTGAACTATCCAAAGAGTCTTAGCCATAAAAGCCCTTTTTATTTCCAATTAAAGCAACAGGAGAACAAAAGGAGTAGAGTTTACCTGTAAATTGCTAAGAATTGACCACGAAGTAGTTGCCAGAGTTTTGCTGTAACACTTAAAGAACAGCAGACTGAATGGGATCCATGTGCCATTAAATCAAATCATATTATTTAACCTTACCTTACTGGCACGTGAAAGAGAAAACAAATGAATAACAATAAAAGTCTCAGCTTCAGTCGATCTGAAGTGGCTGTGTCTTCCATCTCAAATTAGCAGGCCAGCAGAAGAGATGGCTTGCATCTGCATAAGGCTGTAGTAGAGTTCCCTGGATAGGCTGTCACATTTCCTACTTGTTGCCTGTAAATTTCTACACAGACTTGTTAAGGGCATTTTTAAACAGATTTTTGAAGGCTTGGGCCTTTAACCACCGTTCTAGTCACAAAATCCACACAGATTGAAGGCCAACCAAGTCTGCTCTCTGTAGCAGCCAGGGCAGTTTCTGAGTCACAAACAACTCCCAGTTTGGGAGCCGACTGTGGAGGCAGCTTTCTGTAGCCACAGATTGCCATGGTCCTCTCCGCTAGCACACATGTCAACCTGTATCCTATAAAGCAAAATGTTAATTTTGGGTCTGGAAAATTTAGGTTAATATTCACATCTGTGCAGTTATTTAAAAATGGCTCTGGTCCCTTGATCTTAAAGAGTTTATGAGAGCACAGCGAAAGAAGAAAAAAAATGGAGAAGCAAAATCTTATTCTATACCAAAGAATTGTCAGGATTAGATGTACACTTGACTCTTTAGATAGACATAAAGAATAACACTGGTTGTACATCATTGTACTTATATCACATGCTGTATATTAAAACCTTTTGGAGTTTTTCTTAGACACATTTGTTTGCTCCCAAACATGATCAATTTGGGTTTGAAACCTGGTTTTTGTTTTGTTTTTAAGTTTTACCAACACATAGACATAGACAGACATACATACACATACAGACAATGTACACACCTTTTGGGGTGCGCTTAGAATTGTTCTTTAATTGGCCATGTAAGTTTTTCTGGAATTCCAGTGGCAAATGATATTATTTTGCCTATGTTCTAGAACCACGTGGTTAGATAGTAAACAAACAAAAAAAACCTTTTCAGCAAACCAAAATTTTCAGATCATCTGAGAAGCCACATTTTGAGAAACCAGTTTATCTCCCAAGGGGAGCTTATGGGAGACAGGACCTGAACACAGACAGTGAGCTCACAGTAAGACACCTTCATCTTGCAGCATTTGAATTGTAAGGCACCTTTGAAGCAAGGCCACAGGACTCCAAGTCCCTGCACAGCCTCCAGGAATTTGGCATGCTTGTCACCTGGGGGATGGGCAGGCTTTCACTCCAACCAGTCCTATTGTCTACCATGTGCTCAATGCTAGAGAAAGCTTATGATTTAGCCAAACAAGCAGAATTTAACTGAGTCTCGAAAACTTAAACATCAATAACAAGAATAGAAAACCTTTCTTTGAGTCTTTTAAAGCAGATGTTAAACAAATATCGATACCCATCCTATGTCACAGGCAGGCAGGCAGAGTTTAGAGGGAGGCAGAAAAAGAGACAGAGAGAACTTCATCTGCCTGAGCGCTCATAGAAGTTAGGTAAGTCTTGCAAAATATTCCAAATATATAAGATTGGGCTCAAACTTGAGCAGCTTTCCTGAAGCAATTTAGACTTGACAAGCAACCAGCTGAGCTGAACTAGAGATCAGTTGTCTGCAAACACCCACAATTACTGATCACCTTGACCTAGCCCAGTGGCTCTATGGAAAATGTAAGCTCCAGTCTAATGGTCACTCACCCTGGTTGGGGTTTCAAATCTGTCCTGGTGGATGGAAATAGAGCGCTCGGTCAGGAGAAGTTGCCTGGGTGGTGTTAGCATTGCCCTAGCCTCAGGTTCCTCCCCCATGCTAGCAGCCTGCACTAGGAGAGCTGTAAGTCTGCCAGGACTCCCTTTAAAGGAGTTTATTTTTCTGGATGAAGCTGTGACAATAAAGCTATAACTGATTTCAACATATTCTAAACATAGGTCAATCTATCATTAGTAGGCCCATTGCATAATTTCTCCTCAGTGTCTGAGCCATCTGAGTCTTCCTTAATGTCTAGCTCAGTGGGTTCAGGTCTTGTTAATTTTCTCAGCTCTTCCTGAGCAGCAGCATATGCTCCCGGAGCTGGGCAACACTCATCAGGTCCCTGTTCAGTTTCTCCAATCGACTGATCGAATTTAATCTGTTCATTTCTAGGATCTAAGCAATCTCGGACCAGATACCAAAGAATAATAGCATTCCCGAATATCTCTCTCTCTCTCCCTCTCTCTCTCTTTTTTTTTTTTTTTAGTTTCTAAGTTATTGGTTCCTTCCTCCAGGAACTGGGGGCATGCTTCCTCAATAAAGTAAAAGAAAAGTTCTAAGTTACTTTGGCCAACTTTCACTGCCCGGGCATTAAGCATGCCTTTGGGGGCCTGCACGTATAGCATGCAGCCTATACTTTATCCCATAATTTCTTACTCCCGACAACACTCTCTCCTCCCGCTCTCCTTCCCAAGTAATAGGATGTCTTTACCTGAGCGGGGGTCCTCTGCCATCATCCCAGGCTTCAGGTCCCTCTTCCAAGGTGCCACACTTGCCGAGCCAGCCGGCAGTGAACCGGAATCCTGACTGAGGGCGGCAAGGATTAAGGAAAAGGAAAAATAGAAGACAAGGGAAAAAAGACAAGAGGCAAAGATGGCATACGCGGGGTCTGCATCTCCAGATTGAGACTCAAGACTGCAGCAACAGTTTATTTTCAACTCCCAGCTTACATGCAGATTTGGAACCAGGGAATAGCATAGGGTTGTTAAAATTCCAGAACACAAAGAGGCTTAGAAGTTTGCAACTTTTGATTACAGTAAACACAAGGTAACAAAGCAATTCTGGACAGAAGCTGTGGACAAATATCTTTGCCTTTAGCATATCCTGGCGGTAACAGCACAGCCAGAGGTGATAATGAGCCTAGCTGCAGGTTTGGCTCCCAACATCTTGGCGACATCGGCACAGCCAGAGGTCAGGATGAGCTTAGCAGCTAACTCGGCCCCGGACAAGGGCGAGAATGAATTTAGCTGCAGGTTTGGCTCCAGTCATCTTGGCGACATTGGCACAGCCAGCGGTCAGGATGAGCTTACCTGCTAAGCTGGGCTCCCGACACACCTACAAGGACCTAATATATTCTGGGCACTTCCCATTTTGACCTTCTGCCTATTAGACCCAATCTCACTTCATACCAATAAGACCTCAGATCCATTGTGACCTCATGACCTTGTGACCACATAGCTCCAATTGGGACCTTGTTGTGATGATTGTGACCCCACCCATATTTTGACCTCATATCCCATTAGGTTTTCACATGCATATGGTCCTCATGCTCATTGTGACCACAAACACATTTTGACACTACAAACAATAGGACCTTAGTATAATTAGGTCTTACACTCTCCGCCTCTCACACTGATTTTGTCATATTTCCCAGTTTGAACTACATATCCATTAGGTATACATCTATTGTGAAGCACAAGTTTTGACATCACACACACTATGAACTCACAATTATTTCTATGTTCTATCCATTATGACCTCACACCCACAATTACTTATAAAATCTGAGGATCTCACATCTATTATGTCTTCATGCCCATGTGGTATCATGCCCACTTTGACCACATTCCACACTCATGCTTCACTCCCATGGTGACCCTGCATTCACTGTGAATTCATGACTACTAGAACCTCACACCCCTTAGGATATCATCCCCATCGTGACCTTGTGCCCATTGTGGCTTCACATCAACTAATACCTAACACCCATTGTGACCTCACACTCATTGTGGCTTTACACACATAAGAGAATCACTCATTAGGATATCATACCCATCCCTTCAATTGGACCTGACACCCACAGTGATATTACCTATTAAGATTCATGCCAGTTGTGACCATATACCAAATACCTATTAGGACCTAATACCCATTGGGACTACAAACCCATTGGGACCACATGCACATTAAAATCTCACACCCATTGGGACCCTTGGCCATTTAAATTTCAACACCCATTTTGACCTCATGTCCAGTGGGACCTCAAACACTTGATAGGACCTCATGCCTATTGACCTACACCCACCAGAGCCTCATGGCCATTATGACAGCAAGTATGACCTTACATCCACTGGTACACTGTCACACACATTGTCATTTCAAATCAGTAATGACCACAAGCCTGTTGGGATCACACACCCATGCAACCTTATGCCAATTATGACTTAAGATACCTACTTATTGTGACCTCACCCCCTTTCAGACCTCACACTCATTAGGACTAATTGCCTCTGTGAACTGAAAAATATTAAGACCTGACATCCATTTTGTTACTTCAAACTTCTCATCAGAAATATACACATTTTTTACTTCATACCCATTAGGATCACATGCTCATAAGGCTCTAACACTCATTGTGACTTCATACCCATGTGACTTCACAACCAGTAGCAGCAAAGGCTATTTCATCTCACTCACAGTGATCTCATATCCATTAGGACTATAACCCCATTGACCTCAGTCCTATTAAGATCTTATTCTCACTGTGAATTTACAAACACTATTGAGACCTGACAGCCATTGTGACCTCACAACTATTGTCACAGCATATTCAGTGTAACCTTAATAGATCCTCACATCCCTGTGTGTGAGGAATCACACCAATAAGAACCTTATACAACTTTTGACCTCATATTCAATATGATCCCATACTCATTAGATGTTACTAATATAAGGATCTTACACACCCATTGAGATCTCGTGCCCATCATAACCTCATACCCAGTGTGTTATCATGAAGATGTGGACCTCACACCCATTGTGACCTCACACACACTACATCCTCACACTCACTATATACCCTCTATGACTGAACATCATATAATCTAAGATCTAAGCCCTCTGAATCCTCGGGTTCTATTAGTAACTCACCTGCATTATGTATTCACATCTATTATGACCTCATTCAGCTGTGGCTTCACATCTTTGTGACTCCACATTCGCTATGATATCAAAGCCAATATGACCACATTCTCATTGTCACCTCACAACCATTATCATCTCACATACATTATACCTCATATACAATGTGATTTCATAACATTATAATCTCTCATCCATTAGGGCTACACACCATTTGACCTAAAGCCATCTAGTACTTTACTACAGTGGTGAACTTACCCTACTAAAACTTAACCCTCATTTTTTAACTCACACCCATTATTATTAAATTCCCAGTATGAACCCAACTCCATTATGACCTATGACCATTCTGATCTCATCCCTACTGTGATCTCTCCTCAATAAGGATTGTGATCAGTTGTGATCTCTCATTTATTGGGACCTCATCATTATTAATAACTCATGCCCATTAATAGTTTGACCATAAACATTTCTTTGGACCTGATATTCATTTTGATCTAGTACCTCCATTAGAAGCTCACACCTTGTGACCTCATGCCCATTGTGATCGTGAAACTTCCACTAGGTTCTCATGTCCAATGACCTCCTACCCACTGTAACCTCACATTCCGCATTAAGACATCTCATCCATGAAAATCTTATGATATTTATGACCTCATATAAATTTTGACCTCACATACATTAGGCTCGCACACCAGTTGTGACCTAACTCACTTTGTGCCTTTAATCTCACTGTGCCCTCACATTCAGTATTCATATTCATTGTACCCTCATACCCCATTTGAACCCTACACCCATTTTCACTCACGCTCATTATGACCCAATACCAATTGTTACTTCACACTCATTGTGCCTTCAATCTCACTGTGTACTCATATTCCATATTTGTATAGTGATCTCTCACCTCTATTAGGATGTCATATCTACTGTAACATCATGCTCATTAGAATCTCATACTCACTGTTACCTCAGTGCTTTGAGACCTGACATCTACTATAACTTCATGCTCATTAGGACTCATACCATTGTGACCTCACAAACATTAGGATCTGATTTCCAACGTGTCGACACACCAATTATGGCTTTACATCTATTAGGATTTCATGCCCATTGTGATCTCACATCTATTGTGAGCCCATTAAGTTTCTGCACATTGTAACCTTATACAATTTTTGAACTCACTGTCATTATAACTTCACACAAATTAGAATCTCACACCCATTGTGACCACAAATCAATTGTGATTTCATATCTGTTACGACCTCATGCCCATTGAGAACTAACACTTGGTAGTACCTTTGACAATATGGACCTCATAAATGTTGTGACCTCACACATACTATGACCTAACACTCATTGTAGCCTAACACACATTAGGACCTCACACCTGCTATTATACCTCAGGCCCATGTTACCTCACACTGTTTAGGACCTCATACCACTTGTAATCTCACACCCATTGTGATATCACACCCCCATTAGCATTTTTTCCTTACTCTGTATAGGACCTCGAAAACAATGTGCCTTAATGGCAATGTGATGTCACACCTCATACACACCCTCAATTAATAACAGAGGGCCATTTTGGACTAAAACAAATTAGGAACTCACACTCATTGTGATCTCATATCCACTGTGACTTCATGCATATTACCCATTTGGACCTCATATGTAGAGTGACCTTTTGCATATCAGGAGCATACACAGTCCTTTGTGACCTTACTCCCAACCATGGTCTCATACCCTGTAACAATTTAGGACCTGAGACCCAATGACACAACCCCATTTGGGATATTATGAACTTCTTGAGTTACACTCATTGTACTCTCACACTCCCTAGTAGGAACTAATATTCATTGGCACCTCATACCAATTAAACCTCACACCTCATCCCATTATGACTCTACTCTCACTGACACTTCATGTCCATTAGGACTTCATGCCCACTATAACATCATACCATTTAAAACTTATTAGGACCTCATGTTATTGTACCTCACATACAAACTAGTAGTTTATACTCTTTGCATACCCACATCAATTATGACAACACTCATTAGGTCTTTATACTCTTTGGACCCCACACCAATTTGAAATCCACACTTATTGTATCCTCATGCCTTTTATGACCTCACAACTGTCAGGACCTCTGCTTATTCAAATCTCACACCTATTTTCATGACCATTATAATCTCTTGCGAAACATGTTCTGACACCAGTAGGACCTTGCCCACTATGACAATCGCCACTCCCATTAAGGTCTCAAAATTCATTGGACTCTCACACTCATTGAACCTCACTCATGGTGACCATTATGGGTTTATACCTCTGTGACTCATGACTAATGTAACCTTCCCCATTGTTACTTCACACACTCCTTGAGAATTCACAGACATTAGACCCCATCGTCATTGCAACTTACACCATTAGGCCTTAGTACCCATTGTTACCTCTCACTTATTGTGATTCTCCCCTCTGGACTTATACTCCTATTAGAAATTCATACTCCTTTGGTACTCATGCTCATGTTGATCTACCACCTATTGTAATCTTTGTCTTAACATTTACTAGACCCTCACATGCATTATGACTTCATACCCATTAGGACTTTAGAAGCATAGTGATCTCATACCCCTAAAAACTGTCACTTTATACAAACTATTAGAAGCTCATTCCCCTTGTGAACTCACACACATTGATACCTCACAGCCATTAGGACCTCAGAAACTTGAGCCCTGCACAAACTGTGGCTCACAACCTTTGAGATCTCAAAGTGTGTCCCTCACAGCCATTATGATTGCACACTCTCATTAGAACTTCATAATTAATATATCTAATGTTACCTCATCACGACTGGGAACAGTTTCTCATTGTGACATGTTCATTATAACCTAACAATTACTATGATTTCATAGCTCTTTTATGTACTCATACCCATTGTGACCTCGCACTCATTATAACTTTGTGCCCATTTGGCTTCACATCAATTGTGACCTCATATCAGCTAGGCCATTGGCCTACTGTGAATTAAAACTCACTATGTCCTCACATTCACTGTCCACTCACCAATTAGACACGTATTCACTGTCACATCACAATGATTAGGACCTCAATGCATTGTAAACTCACACCCATTGTGACCTCACATCTGTCAGGACCTCCTAATGTTGTAGGGAGGCTGAGTCTAAATCACTTCTTTCAGCCATCCTAGTGCTTCTTACTGCATGGAGTGAATTCTCCCCTAAGTGATGAAAAGCCTAGAGGTGAGACAGGCAGTTCACTGAATGCAGGTGCCCAGCTCATGGTGAGCTAGTAGGCCTCTGCTTCAGAGAACTGCAGATGCCATAGTGTTAGGAAAGCTTTTTTTTTTTTTTTTTTGGCCAGTCCTGGGGCTTGGACTTAGCTAGGCTAAGCACTCTGCCACTTGAGCCAAAGTGCCAATTCTGGCCATTTTCTGTATATGTGGTGCTGGGGAATTGAACCTAGGGCCTCATGTATATGAGGCAAGCACTCTTGCCACTAGGCCATATCCCCAGCCCTAGGAAAGCTTTGCATGTACAGCATGCTCTGATTCTGCCTTAACTTCCTAAATGGCTTGACTCACCAACCTCTGTGTGGTCTGACTTGGAATAAGGCAGAGGACCCCTCTGAGGTAAGAGGACGTCCGATCACTTAGGAAAGGGAGCAGGAGAGAGTACGGAAAGTATCCTTGGAAGTAAAATTTTATGTGACAAGGTAACAGCCGCACGCTATACGTGCAGGCCCTCAAAGGATGCTTCATGCCCAGGGAGTGAAAGTTGGCATTGAGGAAACATGCCCCTGGTTCCGATAGTAAGGAACCATTAACTTAGAAGTTTGGCAAAAAAAAATAAGAAAAAGGAGGCTGTGGATATGGCCTATTGGCAAGAGTTCTTACCTCCTCTATATGAAGCCCTGGGTTCAATAGTTCAGCACCATATATACAGAAAATGACTAGAAGTGGCCCTGTGTTTCAAGTGGTAGTGTGCTACCCATGAGCAAAAAGAAGCCAGGGACAGTGCTTAGGCCCTGAGTCTAACCCCCAGGAGTGACCAAAAAAAAAAAATAGGAAAAATGAGTCAGGGACATTATAACACAAATGGCCCTGAAAAAACCCCAGTGGGTGTGGTTATACTTTGGAATCTGTTCCGAGATTGTTTGGATCCTAGACATGAACAGATTAAATTCAATCAGCTCTCCTTGGTGCAGGCTGCTCACTGTGAGTCTCTAGAAGCCTGAAAAATGTTATCAGATCCCAGTGCATTTTAGATCTAACTTCTGCATTTCATAGAGAATATGCACTGTGTGTCTCTCAGAGCTTGGCTTACCTTACTTAATGATTTGTTCTAGTTCCAAAAGACACCCACACACCCATGTTCATGTCCACACTATTCACAATAGCCAAGATACAGAAACAGCCTAGAGGCCTCACAATAGATGAGTGGATCAAAAAAAATGTGGTACCTAAACAGAATGGAATTTTTCACAGCGATTTGGAAGGTAGAGATTGTTTTTTGTTTGTAACCAGTCCTGTGAAAGAACCATCTGGATGTCCTAATAAAACTTGTCCTCAATCTGTGTTAGATTTAGGCTAGAAAAGGAACAATGTTTACCATTTAAGAGAATCCTTTTTAGGCAAATATTCTTGTTGGCTTTCTTGCTCCCAACTTGAAAAGCCAAGTACTGGTGGTTTGGGATTACATACAATATGTAAGAATATAATTTTCTTTGGCTCTTGATGATGTGTCATTAATCACGTTTGTTACTAAGAACTGTCATGGTGTGTGTGTGTGTGTGTGTGTGTGTGTGTGTGTGTGTGTGTGTGTGTGTGACTGTGAATGGATCTGGGGCTTGAACTCAGGCCTGGGTGCTGGCCCTGAGCTTTTTTATTGCTCAAGGCTAGCATTCTACCACTTGATCCACAGGGCCACTTCCTGCTTTTTGGTGTTAAATTAGAGGGAAGACTCTCATTGGGGTCTTTTCTGCCCAGGCTGTCTTTGAACCACAATCGTCAGATCTCAGCTTGCTGAGTAGCTAGGATTATGACCATAATCCACTGGCATCTGTCTCCAAGATATTCTGACTTTAGAAATCACTTATTTGCTCTTCTACAATTAAGTCCAGGGAGGGGCAGAGAGGCCAGGAGGGAGCAGCAGAACTGGGACTAGAAACTGGTCTTACAATTGGCTTAGAAATTGGAATAAACCTCAAGGAAAGATTGGAGGACAACTCACTCGGTATTGAAAACTGGAGTTCTGAGGATTAGACACTTAATAGTACTCTCATTGCTAGGCCTCTGGGAAACTGAGAGAAGGCAAGAAATACCTTGGAACATTTCTCAGAGACTAAGAAGGCTCCCTAATGAGACCAATGGCTTCCTTACAAGGGAAGTAGATTGAGAAGGATAGATCCAAATCTTCTCTTCATTACCTTAATCGAATGCACCTGGGAATTCATTGAATGACTGAGTGATGACAGGTGTTTCCTTTCTCTCCAACCAGGGATGAGAACAAGTAGCAGCTGACAGGAGATAAGCCAGGTGCAGGAGGTCTATATGTATATTATATGTGCATGTGTATACATACTGACTAACTGAGATTATAGACATGAGGTACCTTTAGGGAAGGAGTTGTTGAATGGGAGGCTGGACCTGATAGGTCATTGGGATAATTCAGGAAGGATGTGAGGCTGACCCACAGTAGCTGCAGGAGAAAAGACAGACAAAGCTCCCTTTTTGTGTGTGCTCAAGGAAGAGATAGCAAGATAACAGCAAAGATCTCAGCTGTGGTAGAGCCCTCATCCGTTCTCATTTAGCTAGTGTGAGGATGCTAGTATTTGATCAGTATGATCAAAATATTGATGGGTATTTGATCAAATACCCCGCTGTAGCCTATGTAGTCACTTTACTTAAGTCTAGTGATTGGGAATCTATAAAGAAGCATAAAAGGCCAAGCGCCAGTGGCTCATTCATGTCATCTTAAATACTCGGAGGCTGAGATCTGATGATTGCCATTCAAAGCCAGCCTAGGCAGGAAACTCTTTGAAACTCGGTAACCTACTCAAAAAAGCCATTAGTGATGCTGTGGCTCAAGTCTATTGTGCTCACCTTGAGGTAAAGAAGCTCAGACAGAGCGAACAGGCATGTAAGAAGCTATGAGCTCATGAATTGGAATTATATGGAGGAAAAGCTTTTTTGCACATCTGAGGTAGCCAGCATCTAGACTATGCTTCCACCATGTAATGAACCAAGCAGGTACTGGTGGCTCACACCTGTCATCCTAGCTGCTCTGGAGGCTAAGATCTGAGGATCAAAGTTCAAAATCAGAAAGAAGGAAAGTCTGTGAGACATTTAATCCTGTTAACCACCCAAAAACCAAAAGTAGAGCTGCAGCTTAAGTAGTAGTGGGGCAGCCTCAAGTAGAAAAATGGAGTCAGAAGCCTTGAGTTCAAGACACAGCACTAACAAAATAAAGTAAAGGAAGGTAAGAAAGAAGTGAGGGAGGGGGGATTAATCCCACTGTGTTTCCTTGTTACTCATGGATTCAAAGTGATCGTGGATAAATAATTACCCATAGATAATCAGGAGTGTTCCAGGCTGTACTGACTTTTCTGTCGCTAGAAGGCAGTGTTTCCAGATGCTGGAATTACCCAGGCAACATTGTGAAATCCTGTAGAGCACTCATCAGAACTAGGTCCACTAATTGCTCATTGCTGTTTTGCATCAATTTGAACCAAGTATTCCTTTTCAAAATGGGGTTCCTAATTATACAGTAGTTGTGAGCAACAACAAAAAAACCTATGAAAGTCTCCCCAAAGGGGAAGCTAGATAGCCTCACTGAATGGTCGTTCACAATAAAGTCTGCCAGATATCCTTAGTTGAGAGCCCCTACTCAACTTCTCACTCACCACTCCTCCCACACAGGAAAGTTTGGAGCATTCTAGCATCCTGGCTAGGCAGATATTTTCTTTGGGGCATCAATGGACACTTAGTTCACTGACATGAACTCCTTTCACAGACACACATCTTGAACATTTCTACCTTTCTACCATTGGTATCTAATTCTAAAATAGAAGGAGACTGGGAAAAGGTGTGTGTGTGTGTGTGTGTGTGTGTGTGTGTGTGTGTGTGTGTGTGTCTGTTTTAGTTTAGGGTGGGCACTAGTGACTCACATTTATAATCCTAGCTACTCAGGAGGTTAAGATCTGAGGATCATGGTTCAAAACCAGCCCAGACAGGAAAGTCCGTGAGACTCTTATCTTGAATTAACCATCAGAAAATCCAGAAATGGAGCTGTGATTCAAGAAAGCTCAGGGACAGCAACCAGACCCTGACTTTTAGCTCTAGGATTAACACACACACACACACACACACACACACACACACACACACACACACACAGTGTTCAGTGAGTTCAGAAGTAGGGCTGTGACTCAAAATGATAGCCTTAATCAAAAAGAAGTTCAAGGATAGTGCCCTGGCCCTGCATTCAAGCTCTATGACCACCAACAAGAAGTACCCACACGTACATGTTGAAGATGTTTTAGTCTGTGAACCCTGGGGCTTCCCACTGAGTGACATTCACATTTAGAGGTAAGGCCTCCTGGTTTCCTGCAGCTTCCTGTCACCTTCTCAGCATCTGGCTTCTTCTTTTCTGGTCTCCTGCCTGGGACTTTGTGTTTGAGTCCTGTTCAGTCAGATTCCTGCAAATTAAGCGATGACTTGGGGGTGAGATATATCCAGAAAAATCCCCTTCATTCATAGCCCTATTACTTTCTTCTTTTTTTTTTCATTTTCGTTGGGAATTCATAAATCCTTTGTGAATTGGGTGCTGGTGGTTCACACCTATAAGCCTAACAACTCAGGAGGCCAAGGTCTGAAGATCTTGATTCAAAGCCAGCAGAGGCAGGAAAGTCTATGAGACTTTTCTCTTCAGTGAACCACCAAAAAGCTAAGAGTGGAGCTGTGCTCAAATGGTAGAGCACCAACCTCGAGTGCAAAAGCTAAGAGACAATGCCCAGACCCTGAGTTCAAGGGCACTACTGGTATAAAAATTAAAATCTTTTGTCCTCTATCTGGTTCAGTTTTTATATTCTATCTGGAGGAGGATACATTTGGTAAAATCTTTATTATACATATTAGAACATGACTCAGTATCACTAGACTGTAAGGTGAGCCAGACAAAACAGAAATAATGGCTTACAGATATTATGTCTCTAAGACACAGACATAAAATCTAAACCTTCTAGCCACTTTTTGTAAAAATAATTTTATTAGTGTATTTTCTTAAAAATAAATTGAGTTACCATGACACCATTAAATATTTTCCATTGTTTCTACATTAAATCAGTAGTATGGGTAATGGATTTTCTGCACAGCCTAGTTTAGATGCTAAATTTTCAACCGTTTAAAAGAAATATTGTAGTATAAAAGAATAATTAAGTTCAATAGAAATCTCTATACGGATCCCATTTTATTTTTTTCTCTGTCCAAGTACTCCGTCCACCTCGACGGCCACCTATCCGTCCTCTGCGTCTAGCACGCCAATGGCGGCAGCTACACCTGCCTGGTGGCCAGGGAAAGGCGGGCAATGGTGGATGTCCAGTTGCTTCTGGTGCCGCCCCATATCCTGGACAGAGGGATTGAGGGCACCATGGTGGTGTTGGGCAAGGATCAGGTACATGGAGAGACCAAAATGGTGGTGATGGAGAAGGCCCAGGTTCATGGAGAGACCAACATGGGGGTCATGGATAAAGCCCAGACCCTTGGTGAGACCAGCATGACGGTGATGGACGTGGCCCAGGCCCATGGTGGGATGGAGACGGCTCTGGTAGTGGAGGCCCAGGACCCACAGGGCGAAGGCCGCAACCTGTTGCTCCGATGCCTGGTGGTCGGGTGGCCCCGGCCCTGCGTCCTGTGGCTGCTGAAGGCGCAGCTGGTGCTACCCACTGCATACCGGGTCCGCTGGTGTCAGTGCACGTGGACAGCAGCCTGGAACTCTAGGACCTGCAGGCTGGCGAGGAGGACCGGGCGGTGTGCTTGGCCTGCAACCCTGCCAGACAGGCGTGCAGGGTGTTCAGGGTGTGGGTTGTTAATGCCATGACTCTGAGCATCCCTGGTTCTAGGGCTCACCCTGGGATTCCCCACAAGATGCACCCCACAATGAGCATCCCTGCTGCAAGACACCAGAGATTTCCTGCAAGATGCACCCCATGAACCTGGGAATCCCTGCTGGGGGACACCGTGGGATTTCCCAAAAGATGCATCCCATCTACATGAGCATCCCTGCTCAGGGACACCCCGGTATGCACCCCACGACTGCAACTATCTCTGGTCCTGGGAGTCACCACGGGATTCCTCACAAGATGCACCCCACAATGGGCATCCCTACTGGGGGTCATCCTGAGATTTTCTTCAGGATGCACCCCAGAAACCCGGGAATCCCTGGTTCTGGGGGTTAGCCCGGGATTTCCCTCAGGATGCACCCCACTTCCATCCTCATCCATGAAGGAGGGACCTTCCACCTGCTCTGCCCAGCTGCCACAACCCTGTCCTCCCCATCCTCGTCTTCCTCCTCCCTCATCTCCTCCCCATCCTCCTCCCTGTCCTCCCCATCTTCCTCTTCTCTATCCTCCTCCTCCTCCTCCTCCTCCTCCTCCTCCTCCTCCTCCTCCTCCTCCTCCTCCTCCTCCTCCTCCGTCCTCCTCCTACTTCTCCTTTTCCTCATCCTCCTCCGTCTCCTCCTCCTCCTTCTCCACATCCTCCTATTCCTCCTCCCCATCCTCCTATTCCTCCTCCCCATCCTCCTCCTCCTCTCCATCCGCCGCCTCTTCTCAATTCTCCTCCTCGTCCTCCTCCTCTGCCCCATCCTCCTCCTCCACTCCATCCTCCTCTATCTCCACCCCATCCTCCCAATCTTCCTCCTCCTTTTCATCCTTCCCATCCTCCTCCTTCTCTCCATCCTTCTCCTCCCAATTCTCCTCCTCTCCTCCTCCTCCTCCTCCTCCTCCTCCTCCTCCTCCTCCTCCTCCTCCTCCCCATCCCCTCCTCCTCCTCCTCCTTTTCCCCACCCTCCTCCTACTCCGCCTCCTCCTCCCTGTCCGTCCTCTTCCTCCCCCTCCCTGTCCTCCTCCTCAGTCTCCTGGCTGCTCCCCACCAGCCACTTCCTGCGTGGTCCCCAGCTCTGGGACCACTTCGCTGTCCTACCTGATGGTTCCCTGGTAGGTGTTGCCTGACAACCTGATGGGACCCAGATGTCCTCAGCATCCACCTCTAGTATCCAGGGAGGCAATGCCTGGCAACCTGAAGGAACCCAGATGTCCTCAGCAGCATCCAGCTCTGCTAAGCAGGATGCTATTGCCTGGCAACCGCGTGACAGGAGCAGGATGTCCTTAACCTCTGGTACCCAGGCCACCCCTGCCACTGTCCCCAGACAACTGCCGAAAGGAACCCGGATGCCCCCACCCCTCCATCACCATGCAAACGACTACACATCCTGCAGGCCTGTGGGTGCTGAGGGAGGCAAAAAAAATCAAAATAATAATAACAATAAAATGAATAAAAATGATAATAATGAAATCACTAAGAATAAAAATCACAATAATAAAATAAATAAGGCTAAAATAATAATAAAATAAATAATGATAAACTAGATAATAACAAAATAAATAAAAATGAAATAAATAAAAATTGATGATACTAATAATGATTAAAAAGTAAAAACAGCCCAGGAACTTTCTACAAGTCACTTTCCAAACTTTTTAGGCAGATATTATTTTTTATTATAATCATTATTATCTTTCTTATTATTATTATCATTATTATTATTATAATTCTTGATTATTTTTATCATTATCATTATTAAATATTATTATTTTATCTATTGCTCTTTCCAAGTGGACCATGAGGCCAGAGAGGAAAACAGTCTCCTTGTTTCATTAGAATTAAATAATACATAAATAAATGAAAATATAATGGAATGAGTAGTGTTTTTTTCTTTTCTTTTCTCTTATTTATTCTGCTTTCCTCATGAATCTTCTCCAGGGCATGGGGAACATCATTCCGATAGGTCTGTATTTCAGTATAATCCATTTTATTTATCTATCTATCTATACACACATACAATACTATATATGTATGTAATATGTACATAATATATGTATATAATACATGTATACATTGGGTTCTATGACTGTTTTCTCTTTATCAATATATTCATTCATGGATATGCACACATTGATAAGTTATTTATATATTATGTTAAGTAAAAGAATGTAGTAATACTGTCACACAGTGTATAATGTGGATTCTGTATTGTAATTAATGAATGTTGTATACAATATAGCATGACATATTATTATATTATTCTGTGTAACACTATTATACAGAAAATTGATGTGGAATGTAATAAGAGTACATTATGTGACATATGAAAATTCTATAATAGCATACAATAGTATTGTATTATGTATGTGACATTAATTTAGTATTGCAGAATAATTAATATGATATAAACTATTAAATAATATATGATACGATGTATAATAATGTATCAAATTAGGTATAATATTACAATAATATATCCTATTATTCATCATAGGATATTATATTGTACCATAATATATAATAATGTATCATATTATGTGTAATGTTACAATGATATACTCTATTATGACAATATATTGTTCTATTGTTTTATATTTAATATTATTACATTATATAATAACATTATGCGACATAATAATGCTATAGTATACTATCTTATATATAATATTATATGACATATCCTATATTCCGTAGTGTATATATTATATGACTATATGATGTAGATGACATTAATATATTAGGATTGATTCATTGACATTATATATAATGCCCCAGGCAGGCCACTTCTGGTGGGTATCTAGGATATGGAACTCATCCTGCTCCCAGCCGTGTCACTCTTGTGAGTCTCCAAGCAACATGTCCCCCATCAGGGTCACTAGTGTAGGCCTCTTCCATCTGGTATCCAGAAAACAGGCTACGTCCTGCCCCCCCCCCCCATGACTGCCACTTTGACAGGCTTCATCCCTACCCCCATGATTGACCACTCCCCCTGGGTTCTCCCCACCTCCCAGTGAACCTAACAAGCAGCTCTCCCCCTGCTGTCACTTCCAGTGAGCTCCTTGTTCTCTTCTGATTGGTCCCCATAAGGGCCAGCCCTACCTCTAGGGGTCTCAGTCACTTCCCATTGGCCCACAGCCTGACTGTCCTTAGCACAAGCCGCTGGTCCCACCCCATTTGCTCCAGGTTGCCTCTGAATGGTCAGCCTAGGATTAGCCCCCCGCCCCCTTCTACCCAGTGCTGCAAGTCACTTCCGATTGGTCCATGTGGGGATTCTGGCCACGCCCACCAACTAAGCCACACCTCCAGCAGGCTCTACCTCAGGGCCCAGGTCAGTATGTCACAATCTATGGTTGATGAATTCTCCCATATTTCCCTGCATGATGCAAGATTAATGCATTCCACATATCAGAGAAATGGGATATGTCACCTGTCAAACATAATATAATAGATAACTTGTGACAATATATCATATAAAATCATATAATGTAATTGTCATGTAATGTAATATACCATCCATAAGATATTAGATAACATGTAAATATATAATATAAAACTATATAATATAAATGTTCACACATAATGCAATAGATACCTTGTAATAATATACAAATGTGATATAATGTCACATATCAAACAATATAATAGATAACTTGTATTAACATATACTATAAAACAACATAATTGTTATGAAATATAATATGTCATGCACAATATAACAGATAATTGTAATAATATGTCATATAAAATTATATAACATAATTGTGATGTAATGTCACATATCACACATAATATAATAGATAACTTTTGATAATATATGACATAAAATATATAGTATAAATGTGATATAATGTCATATATCACACATAATACAATAGATAACTTGTAATAATATATCAAATAAAATTATATCATGTAATTGTAATATAATGTAATATATCACACATAATATAATAGATAATTTGTGATAATATGTGACATAAAATTATATAATATAATTTTGATGTAATGTACTATATCACTCATATTATTATAGATAACTTGTAATAGTATATAATATAATATGTAATTTGTAATAATATACTATATCCTATATATTATAAATATGATGTAATGTATAATATATAATGTAATATATAACATGCAATAATAATTAACATAATATACATAATATTACATATTATATAATACATAATATACATTAATGTGACATAATGTAATATAATACATAAGGCAATGTATATTGTAATATATAATTTCCAATTTTATAATATAAATGTGGAATAAGACAATAAATAACATGTAATTTGCTATAATATCCTATATATTATATAATATATAAATGTGATATAATATAATATATACTCTACAACGTAATACATAATTTGTAAATATAAATGTGATGTCCTGTAACTTTATATAATGTATAATAGATAACGTTATATGCAATTTGTAATAATGAACTACATACTATAAAATGCAATACCATGTTATCCTATGTAATATCACATAGAACATGATATAAATCTGATAGAAAATATACACCAATGTTAATCCAGTCTCTCTATATATTACAGACATGATATATAATACAGATATTACATATAATACAAATATGGTATGTAATATCATATTACTATATACATTTGTACGTCATATTATATATTACAGCATACAGAATATCAATGTTATGGAAATGACAGGCATTGCTTGTAATTCTGTGTGTGCAGTTACATTAATAATTATTTATATCATATAGAGAGTTATATATAATCTATAATTTTACTAATAATATATAGTCATAAGTAATTGTTTTAATCACATATATAGTTATGTATAATTGTACTAATAATATATAATACAGTTCTATATAAATATAATTATATTAGTAACATATAATATAATGATGTAATAATGTACAAATATATTAATAATGTATAAAATATGCATTATATAATGATATTGTATTATTACAATAAGAACATATAACATATAGTTTTAATAAATACATTAGTAAAACAGTTACATATAACTGTATTAAAAATAATATATTTTACAGTTATATATAAAATAAATATAATTATATTAACACTATATAGTTATACAGAATTTTAATAATAGTATATAGTTATATATAATTTTATTAATAATAATATATAATACAGTTATATGTCAAAATAAAGATAATTATAATAATGTATAAAATAATAATATATAATTACATTAATAATATATAACTATATTAATTATATATGTGTAATATAATCATAGTATATAATTATTCATGTATAATTACATTAATAATGACATATAATGTATAGTTACACATAATATATATAATTACATTATATATCTATATATAACTGTGTTACTAATAATATATAACACACAGTTCCATATAAAAACAAATACAAGTATATTAATATATAGCTATTTATAATTTTATTAATAATCTATATAATACACAGTTCCATATAAAAATAAATATATTTATATTAGCAATATATAGACTTATATATATAATTGTATCAATAGTATATATAGTTACATACAATTGTATTAATAATCTATATAATACAGTTATATGTAAAAATACATATAACTATATTAATAATTATATATAATACTATATAATTATATTAATAACATAATGGTATTTATAATAATATGTAATTATAATAAACAATAATATATAATATTTATACTATATAGGGATTCCCCTCCCAACCCCAGCTACCTGGCTGACCTTCACGTGCCCTTGAGGAAGGTCCATGGAAGGCCCATGGGTCCACCATGATCTAATCTCCTCCTTCTCCCCATCTCCCTCTGCACCCTGCAGGGCACCCACCCTTGGCCAGCTCTTCCTCCTCTGCCCCCTCCTCCTCCTCCAAGCTCCTCCTCCTCCCCCTCCTCCTCCCTGCCTGTGCAAGCCCCCCAGGCCTCCAGACCCAACATCCTGCTCATTCTGGCCAACAACCTGGGCATCTGGGATCTCGGCTGCTATGGCAACCGCAACCTCAGGTGAACCCCGGGACACCCAGGGGCAGGTGAGGGCCAAGGAGTCCCGAGTGGGGGTGTGAGAGGAGAGGGGCAACCCAACACAAGGAGGGAATGCGGTCGGGATTTCACAGGTGAGCCCGGCACCCAAAAAGAAAGATAGCTGATGGATGGGTGGATGGAGGAATGAATAGATGGATGGGTGGGTGGATGAATGGATGGGTGGATTCATGAATGGATAGATGGATGGGTACAAGGATGGGTGCGTGCTTGCATAGATGGTTGGATGGATGGAGGGACAGGTGGATGGATGGGTGGATGAATGAATTGATAGATGGACAGAGAGGTGGGAGGGGGTGTGGCTGGATGGATGGTGGGTGTATGGGTGGATGAGTGGATGGGATGGAGGGATCGTTGGATGGGTGGAGGGATGCATGGAGGCATTCCCAGCTCCCTCCCCCCACCCTGCAAGTGGAAGAATCTGGAAGCTCCACTTGGCCACCCCTATTTTCGACCCCTGGAGCTTGAGTGGTTGCTTCCCTTCGTCCCTGTCCCTGTGCTAGAGCCCTGGGGTGTGGCAGCACTGCCCTCCACTGCTCCTAGAGCGGACTTCCAAACCAGAAGTCCTGCTGCAGCCCCTTCCACTTCCTGGGTGGAACCCCTACACACCCGTGATTGAATCCATCCCCATTTTCCCCACCCCCCATGGCCATTTATCCATCAACCCATGCCCAGAATCCCCACCAGAAATGGCCAAATCTGGGGGAAAAAAATAATCATCAACTTTTCCACCTCCAATTTGTAATTAATTAGTGAGAATGGAGGGGGAAAATCATGAATAAAGAGGCAAAGAGAGGAGGGGAATGGTGGGGATCTCTGCATGGTGCCATCTTCCCTCCAGTGCACTGGGGCCCTCTCATTGGCTGAGGAGGCTGTCTGTCACAGGCCCAGGCCCCATGTCCTCCCCCACTCTGGAAGACATGGGGGAAGTATGAAGGGGAGGTCCAGAAGTTGAAATGAGCAAGATGGCAGTGCCAGGGCCTCCCATTGGCACTCAGCGGTGTCCATCAGGCCCCACACAGGGAGACATGGGGAGGGATGAAGGAGAGAGGAGTCTGGACATTGAAAAGAGGAAGTTGTTGGTGCCCTCGCTCCTCTCTTTGGCAGAAGGCGCTGTTCATGGCAGACCCAGGCCCTGCCCCCAGAAGTCAGTGCTGTCCATCATCCCCACCAGCCAGGCCCACCCCAGAGGTGGGTGTTGAAATGAGAGAATGTGGTGGTACCGGGAGACCCATTTGCTTGCAGCAGTGTGGATCTGATTGTGCACCAGAATGTAGGGGGAGGGTGGAAAGGGAGGAGGTAGGGATGTTGAAATGAGGAACATGGCAGCCCCTGAGAGTCCCAGTAGCAGGCAGCAGTGTTCATCAGGCCTGCACTAGAAGGAAGGAAGACAGGGAAGGAGGAAGGAGATGGAGTCTGGATGTTGAAATAAGCAAGATGGCAGACCCCACCCCCACCCCCGGGCCCTCTTAATGGCTGAGGAAGCTGTCCGTCACAGAAAAGGGCCTCACCCACCCCACCATGGAAAACAGGGGGAAGGAGAAAAGGGAGGTTCAGAAATTGAAATGAGCAAAATGTCGGTGCCTAGGCCATCCCATTGGCTCACAGGGCTGTCTATCACCCTCGCCTGCCAGGCCAATCCCGGATGTGGGCATTTAAATGAGGGAAGGAGGCAATGCCCGGAAGACCCATTGCCTTGCAGCCCTGCCAATCTGGCTGTGTACAGAAAGATAGTGTGAGGGTCGAAGCCTGCAGGGCCAGCCGGCAGTGAAACGGGAATCCTGACTGTGGGGCGGTGAGGATTAAGGAAAAGGAAAAATAAGGCAAGAGAAAAAAGACAAGAGACAAAGATGGAGTACGGGAGGTCTGAAATCGCAAGGTTGAACCTCAAGACTGCAGCCAAGTTTATTCCAACTCCCAGCTTATATGCAGTTTGGGAACCAGGGAATAGCATAGGATTGTTAAAATTCCAGAACATAAAGAGGCTTTGAAGTTTACAACATTTGATTATAGTAAACACAGGACAAGGTTGATTAACATAGGAATCTACTCCAGCAGACACAGCAAGGTGCAGACATAGCAAAGCAATTCCAGACAGTGGCTGTGAACAAATTTCCTTGCATGTAGCATATCCTGGCAGTAACAGCCCAGCCAGAGGTTAGAATGAATTTAGCTGCAAGTTTGGCTCCCGACATCTTGGCGACATCGGCACAGCCAGATGTCAGGATGAGCTTAGCTGCTAGCTCGGCTCCCGACAATTCCCCCGTCTTTTTATTAAAAGAAGCAAACCCGCCTGTCTTAGGTGGGGTGGGTACCCCAGCCTGCCTTACCCATCTCAGAGAACAACTTCAGAGCAGTTCTGAAGCCCCATGTCTTAGATCGGTCTAGGCTGGTACTGCCTCATACCCGTCTCTGGCTGCGGTTCCTCTTGGGGGAAATTCATTTACTTGGAGCTTGACCTTATGCAGCTGGCTGAGTAAACGCATGAAAGAGTTTTGCTATATGCGTACAATGCAAGGAAGGCATAGGAAAGACATCAGCAAAAGTATCCCTGGGCCGAGCAATGACATTAGCAGCCCCTTAACATTAGTTAAGGAAGAGACATACTGTTGAAGTTGTTCAAACAGTTCTTTTGCTGTTTCTGCCACTTTAGAGTCCAAAGGCGGAGCTTGTTCTAGTCCGGCTATTTGTCTATGGAGTTGAAAGAGATCTAAGAACAAGTTATTATGGTGCCAAATACCATTTAGATGTGCTACAACTTGTTCCCAAGGATAGCTCAACTCATTATACTTATGGAGGGTCACACAAATAAAGTCAAACCCAGCATGACAGCGCACCCATTGCAAAGTTTGTAAGGCACAAATTTGTTCTCCCAGTGACAACACAGATTCATACAATGCTTCTAATTTTTGTTCTACCACATCATCAATCCTGCCTTGAAAGTGCAGGGCTTGCCTGGTATTATGAGCAAGCTGATTAACATAGTGAGCTGTCTGCACATTTTGTGTTAAAGCCACAGTAGCCACTGCAGCAGAGGCAGCTAAGAAAATAAAGGCTACAATGCCTGCTATTAATAGCCCTACAAATCGTCGAGGGCACATAAGCTCTTTTTAATGTTTTAACACTTGAATAACTGTTTCTTTATACCAAGCTTCAGATAAGTTTACAGGAAGCATAACAAATGGTGGTTGCTTAATAATAATTACAGAATCAGTAAGACGACTATACAAACAATTTGTAAAAGAACAGTGCAGGTAACATTGCAATACATGGCTCCTATAGAAATATTAAAAGGTCCATACATAATAGCATAAGGGGGTGTTACACAACTCATAATATTTTTTAAAGAAGTTGAAGTGGGCCAGGAGATATTGTTTAGGGCAGCTACTAACATGCAGACATGATGTTGAGGGCGTCCATTCATCCACCACAGACCTGGGTTGTACTTGTTGGTGATATTCGCTCCAGACCAGTCCATCAGCTGAGAATTAGTTCCTGAAATATTGGTTATAAAAGGGTGATCATGTCTACACTTTATGGGGTGCAGTTCTCCCTTGGATTCTACATTTTGAGAATAGTTGATGCAGCGAGGTATCATGAAAGACGAGGTAGAATTGGCATATACAGGAAACCCAGTAGGCAATGAAGTCATTCTTATATACTTGACTATTATCAGGAATCCAAATTCTATGATTTATGGATTGCATTACAGTACAGCCTGGAATATAACTGTTGGAGTCAGTTGTAAAGCATAAAGGGGTTCCAATGCCAGAAGCTGCAAAATCTCCCATCTTATCGTGTTGGTCAAAAGGGTCTGGAGCTGTACCATACGCTGATCTGTTGACATGGATGAACACCTCAGCTCCCCAGGTCGCAGGGTGCACAATCGGTGGATCTGGCACATAAGTCCAGTAGGTGAGCGCTTGTACAGTTCTGATGAGTTTCCACAATCCGAACACAACGCTCAGATAGCCAGCAGGCATCATTTTCATCCTGTGAAAAAACACAGACATGTCCTCGACCCCATGTCAGTACGGGATCGTGCCCGTGCCACGCATTTGTTAAAGGATCTTTCCACTTAACTTGGGCAAAAGCTCTTTGCTCTCTCTTTTCCCAAAACCGCTGTGCTGCGGAGTGGCCATTGCAGTCCAAATTTAAAAAATTTAGTACGAATAAAGCATGAGAAAGTATATTAACAGGAGAGAAGGGGTATAGTCCCCCCCCCCTTTTAATTTAGAAATTTGGTGTTTTAACAAACCATTGGCCCGTTCGACAATTCCTTGACCATGAGGAATATAGGGAATTCCTGTAGAGTGAACAATTTGGTAAGATTTGCAAAAAGTTTGAAAAGCTCTTCCAACATATCCCGGACCATTATCAGTTTTAATTTGTTTAGGAAGTCCCATAGTAGCAAAGCAGCGTAAGGCATGGGAGATACAATGTTTTCCAGCTTCCCCGCTAAGAGGAGTAGCCATAAAAAAATTAGAGTAAGTGTCTATTGTAACATGGACAAAGCGGAGCCGTCCAAAAGAGGGGATGTGGGTAACATCCATTTGCCAAACATGGTTGGCCACTAAGCCTCGGGGGTTAATGCCATTGGAGGGCACAGGCAGGAAGGTAGCACAGTTGGGACAAGTTTTTACAACAATCAGATTTGTACCTGTGTCCTAATCTTGCTTGCTTGAACACCTGATTGTTGTAACCTTGTTCTTTGCTTTTATAAGCCCTGTGTAATCACAGCTTGGGGCTCCCTCCTAACCTCCGCTGTGTCGGTGGGTAGGAAGAGGCCCGAGTTGCAGCTTGCTTAAATAAAGCCTTGCCTTGCTTTTGCATTTCGGAATGTCTGAGTCTCAGTGGTCTTCTTGGTGGTGGTTTCACAACTTGGCACAACACCAGAAAACCGGAAGTGATGCCATGGCTCACAGTGGTTGAGCACTAACCTTGAGCTGAAGAGCTCAAGGACAGCTCCCAAGCTCCAAGTTCAAGCCCCACAACCACCAACAACAAAAAAACACCTAAAATTATTTGTGAAAATCAACCCTCATACACGTTCCTTAGCCCTGTTGTTTGGTTTGGAAAGAATGGAAATAATTTCATACTGAGTACAGTCAATTGAAATGACCAACCCTTCAACAGAAAAGGGGGTCGATCTTCACCCATGCTGCCTGACACAAACTATGACACAACCACAGCCAAACTGTGCATTCTGGATGGAAAAGGAAGTTCTAGCTGTGCTCCTGAGGCTCTAGTCTCTAGGATTTTCTATTTGAAAAGCATTTCCTGACCTTAATTCCCAATGCCTAGTGCTGTTCTCAGGTCAGCCAAGGAACACAGTCTTTCATGCCTAGATGGAGTTCACCCAAATGAGTCTTAAAATAGTGTAAAACAGGTCTTCCTGTGGGGCTCGCCCTTCTGACCTCACCTGTGTGTCCCTGCCCCAGGGTCACATGGGGCGATTATGCGGAACTGGAAAGGCGGTTCTAGCTGGTCCCGCCTCCCAGCCTTGGGACCACGTGTGGCCAAGATGGCGCCTGGAAGTGAACCCAGAGGTGGTCCTGTGGGCTGTGATGGAGAATTAGGCAGCCTCTTAGGATTGGTCCCTCGGCCATCCATCCTTGATGGACAGCTCAGGCCTCCCCTCAGTCCCTAGCTAGGTGTGCCTGCACCCCTCCACTTCCTGCTGCTTTAAAGGCCAAATCTCCTCCCAAATAAAGTGAGACCTTGCATGACACTCTCCCGGGTTGTCTGATTGTCCTCCGATGAAAGGGGGGCTGGGTGTGGGTGGTCCGTCGACTCTTCACCTTTTCTTGGCCCGCCTTGGTCGGGGTGCACTTCCCCGCCTCTTCCGCTGCCAGGAGAGCGCTGGGGACGAGGGCCCCCGACATCTGCTGCCCAATGTGGGGCACAGGATAGCACAGGTTTAGAAGTGAAGCAATCGGTGAGCCAAGTAAGGCGGGTTCCGAGAGGTAAGGGTATCCCTGGAAAGGATGGGGCAATCTCAAAATCAGCGGGTGATCTGGCCCTCCAGGTGCTGATATTTACACTCCAAAGTACTGGAATGGACATTTCAGACTCCCAGGCCACAAGGATTTGGGAGGCCCTGACACACACCACCCCTTGGCTGGTGTATGCCAGTCTCCTTAACTGTGATACCTGGGATTGGGTAGAGCATGGAGTGGAAAGGAGGGATTTCGACTTGGGAGAGGAGCTCCCTCTCCTAGTCTTCCCAATCCTTCGGACCCTTAAGGCCTGCTTTTCCCCAGGCCCCCGAAGGGGGAGCAACTGGGCCTGGGAAGGATCTGCGGAGGAACGTCTTCGATGGGAGGGAAACAGCCCTCCCGCTGCCCAGGAGGAGAGGGGCTCCATGCCTCACTCCATTGAGCCCACAGTGAAGCTTTGGCCTGATCCCCTGGGTCCCAAGCCAAGTGCCTCGGCTCCTGCACATGTGGTGGACCAGCGAGGTGGGGGGTGGCCTCCGCAGTCTCCTCACCCCTCCCCCACCGGAGGCTCCCCTTCATCTTGTGTGGACCTGGGAAAGTCTGCTGAGATGCCCGTTCACAGCCATGGCTCACGCTCACCATGCATGGGCTTCCCAGTAAATGTTGACCCGGACACATTAGGCCGGCCTGGTGGCACCCCTGGGAAGCCCAGGATCTTAGAGAACTTAGAAAGGCAGTTTCTGAGGACTGACCTAATTCTCCCTGGGCTGAGACCCACCTCCATGGCCTGGCTTATCGACTTTGTATCACCCAAGATTGGAGAAGTTTAGCTAAGGCCGTACTTCTTACCCTTTTTCACTACAGGTTATGGCCTGTCAGGTAACCTTAGCAACTATCAAGGAGTGCCTCCTTCTGAGGCTTCGAGGCAGAAGATTCCAGTTCCTCTTACAAAGCCTCACCCCCAATCCTAAAGGCCACTTGTCCTACTGTCCCTGCCATTCGATGGCTAAATCCTAAATTTTCTCTAGCATTGACCTCTTGGCAGATAATAGAATGGGTGTTAACAAGCGCCTCCCACCCTTGCCCCAGCTAATAGGCATGCCAAATTCCTGGAGGCTGGGCAGGGATGTGGAGAATTATTTGCCTTTTTAACTTTTTAACTTACTTTAAGTCTTAATTGATGTTTATAGCCTGTGGGTGGGATCACAGTAAACAGCCTGGAGGCAATCCTGACTCTTACCAGACTCCAAGCCAAAAAAGATTCTCCATTTTTCTCTCCTGTGCTCTCATAAACTCTATAGGATCAAGGGACCAGAGTCATCTTGGAATAAGTGCACAAATGTGGCTACTAACCTCAATTTTCCTGACCCAGGATTAATATTTTGCTTTATAGGATCCAGGTTGACATGTGTGTTAGTTGTGTGGACTGTGGCATTCCGGAGCCACAGGAAGCTGCCTCCACAGTCTGCTCCCAAAATAAAGTCTTTAACCAGTCTGTATAGAAATTTGCAGGCAACCCAGCAGGAGGTGCCCAACCCATCTCTCTGAGGTGCCAGACTTTGAAGTCAGGCCCCACCACGTGAACCCCATTTTAGAATCGAACCCCGAGCCAATCAGATTTGTACCTGTGTTCTAATCTTGCTTGCACAGCTGATTGTTGTAACCTTGTTCTTTGCCTTTATAAGCCCTGTGTAATCACAGCTCGGGGCTTCCTCCTAACCTCCGCTGTGTCGGTGGGTAGGACGAGGCCCGAGTTGGCAGCTCGTTAAATAAAGCCTTGCCTTGCTTTTGCATTTCGGAGTGTCTGAATCTCGGTGGTCTTCTTGGGGGTGGTCTTGCAACTTGGCACAACATTTGGGGTTTCGTCCGGGATAGCCCCAGAGACCCCGAGATCCCAGACTCCGAAGGTAAGAAAACAGAGCTGTTCATTTGTCTTGTCCTGTAATTTGTCTGTTTGTCTGTTTTGCTTTTGCTTATACTTGTAGGGCGCGAGTCAGTTTGGTTTTTGGCCGGAACTGACCAGGAGGGCCTCCTAAACGAGACTCAACCCGCCCACCTTGTACTTGGGTCTGCTCCTTCTGCTTATCTGGCAGGAGGTTGTGGGCCAACTTGGGTCCACTCCTGTACCCTGGCAGGAGGTTGTGGGCCAACTTGGGAGATCTCCAACTCGTAACTCGGGTCCACTCCTTCTGCACCCTTGCAGGAGGTTGTGGGCCAACTCGGGTCCACTCCTTCTGCACCATTGCAGGAGGTTGTGGGCCAACTCGGGTCCACTCCTTCTTGCAGGAGGTTGTGGGCCAACTCGGGTCCATTCCTTCTGCACCCTTGTAGGAGGTTGTGGGCCAGCTTGGGTGATCTCCAACTCGTAGCTTTTCTTAGGCCTGTGCGTTTTCCTCCTTTTGTATTAATTGTTTTATTTTTGTAGCCTTTTGGAAGAAATTTGGAAGTAAAATTGTCCTAAATAATTATTGCAAAGTGAGAAAAGGAGAATTATGGCTACCAAAATGTTTAATTGCCATTCCAGCTTCTTTGTAGGTTTTTTTGTAACAGTTTCCAGCAGGCCCACAGAGAAGCACAGGTGATTCCTACAAGTTTGTCAAGATCTAATACTGACCCTTAATAAGTTCCAGGTAAGAGAGCATGCTTAAAAACTACTTCTGTGTGGACCACCTTGTTGCTTATAATTGGAGTAAAGTGGCCCCTTATAAGACTCATTGATCTGAATCTGCGGTTCGAAGCCAGCCCGGGCAAAGAAAGGTCCCTGTGAGAGACTTGTCTCTAATCAGCCAGCAGAGTGCTGGGAACGGAGTGGTGTGGAGCTCAAAAGTGGTACGGTGCTAGTCTTGAGCTGGAGAGCTGAGGGACAGCACTCAGGCGCTGAGTCCAAGTCGAAAGTCACTCCTCCTGGGACAAAAGTGATGGAGCATCCAGAGGCAGTAAGCCACTGCTTGGATGGCAGAGATGGTGTCAGATCCTAGAGTCACTACTGTTGGCCTTTCAAAAGTTAAAGCCGGGAAGTCCTAGAAGAATAGTTCATAAGCATGCCTTTCCAATGCCCATGTCTGTCTACTGGGCAGGAATTTACCAGTCATCTGTGATAGTGGTTAGTAAGGGTAAGTTTGTCAAATGAGAGGATAGATTAAAATCTCACCCCCCGCATTTACTCAAAGCCCTGACTGGCAGTGAGAATTTTAAGCTCATACATCTGTTTAGTAAAGAAAGCTTGTAGACCTGAGATTGTGTCCTTATTGAGATCTGTTAAAGGCCTGTCAGCTTGCCAATGCCCCCAATCAACAGATTACTAAAGGAGCTCGCCTCTGTGGGAATAGGCCAGGTGTGTATTGGGAAGTAGATTTCACAGAAATTACAAATATTTGCTAGTTTTTGTAGACACCTTTTCAGGATGGGTGGAAGCCTATCCAACAAAGCATGAAACTGCGAATATAGTGGCTAAGAAGATCCTGGAAGAAATCCTACCCAGGTATGGCTTCCCATCCACCATTGGGTCGGACAACGTTTCAAAAGTAAGTCAGGGAATAGCTGCTGCACTGGGGACGGATTGGAAATTGCATTGTGCTTGTAGACCCCAGAGTTCAGGACAGGTAGAGAGAATGAATCGGACTCTAAAAAAGACCTTAACTAAATTGGCCTTAGAGACTGGCGCAGACTGGGTGTCACTCCTTCCTTTTGCTCTGCTTAGAGTAAGAAATTCTCCCTATCAGCTTGGCTTTACTCCTTTTGAAATAATGTACAGGTACGCCCCGCCCATTATCCCTAGCCTTCAGACTGAATTGCTTGCTGATTTGGATAATGCTGAATTTTTGTGTAAACTCGATTATTTGCAGCTCGTGTACAAGAATGTGACCCCAACTTAAGGCATTATATGATTCTGCTTCTGTCCCTACCCCCCATTTATTCAGACCAGGGGACTGAAATCCTAAGAACCACGGTGGAAGGAACCCTAGACGGCATCGCCACTTGGGTTCATTGCTTCCACCCCAGGCCAGCTGACCCCTTTGCCCTGGATGACAACTACCGTGATGGAACATGGGAGGTCTCCAAGCACCCAACTCAGCCGCTTTGCCTTCGCCTCAAGAAAAGAAAGTTAGACTGAGAATAAGGTTATAGGTTCCTGGCTAGGTAAGGTCTACGCCCCTGAGTCAGCCTGAAGAAGTTACAGAAGATGGATGATCTTCACCCATCAGCCCCCCTTTAAAATCAAGGGACCAGAGTTGTTTTTGGGAAGATGAGGCAGGATAAACTAGAGACATGCAAAACAGAGGTACAGAGAATATTCTTGTAAGAAATGGTGACAGGCCATTTGTTTACTACATTGGGCCCTACTGGCCCATGCCTTACCTCTATATCATCCCCTAGACATGCAAGCCATTGAAATGGACAGAATGGAGCCATGATTGGCTCCCAAGGTACCAAAAAGAAAAAGGGGGAAATGAGGTGCCAGACTTTGAAGTCAGGCCCCACCACGTGAACCCCATTTTAGAATCGAACCCCGAGCCAATCAGATTTGTACCTGTGTTCTAATCTTGCTTGCACAGCTGATTGTTGTAACCTTGTTCTTTGCCTTTATAAGCCCTGTGTAATCACAGCTCGGGGCTTCCTCCTAACCTCCGCTGTGTCGGTGGGTAGGACGAGGCCCGAGTTGGCAGCTCGTTAAATAAAGCCTTGCCTTGCTTTTGCATTTCGGAGTGTCTGAATCTCGGTGGTCTTCTTGGGGGTGGTCTTGCAACTTGGCACAACATCTCCTGCCTGCCTCCATCACACATGACTAACGAAGCCTGGTGATTCGGAATGGAAGAAGCTGAACATTGTCCTGACCCTTTGACCTCTTGATAGTTATTAATTTGTGCCCTCTAACACCTGCCAGTAAGGTTAAATAATATGATATGATTTGATTTGATGGCACCTATACTTTGGTGGAGTTACAATAACTGTTAGGTGAGATTAACGGGCTAAGGCCTTGGCTTCACCTGCCCACAGAAGATCTGCTTCCACTTTTTGACTCTTTAAAGGATAAAGCCCCCACTGATGTTATTACAATAACTGCATCACATCAAGTAATATTTCAAAAAATTCAGATGGCCTTAAATATGGCACAATTGGCTCATTATAGGCCCGAATGCCCCCTTTGTCTCTGGATCCTTCCCAGCTCAGAGCTTTCTTCAGCCGTCATTACTCAGGTGGGCTGGCCTCTCCAATGGTTACATGCATCAGTAGGAGGGGCTCCCAGGGTTTATCCCCAGATAGAATAGCTAGCTGACCTGGTAATTAAGGGCAGGGATATTTCCCTGAGACATTATGGGCGGGATCCTGATGTGCTAGTTATTCCCTACTGGCTGTCAGATTTTGAGTGGGTTAAAAGAAAGCATAACTGGGTGTCTAGTGCCTTAGAGGGTTTCATGGGGAAGTTGGACTGCCATTATGGCACTTCAAGATGGGTAACCTCATTTTTGAGGTTACTGTGGACTCCCCCTATACTTTTCTCTACCAAACCTCTTATTAAAGGTGTAAATGTTTTTACTGATGGAGGCAAAGCGAGATCTGCCGCGGTGGTATACTCCACCACCTCCCCTGCCAATAGGAAAGAAAGCACCCACTACTTTGAGCCAGTTACAGGGTCTGCACAATTTAACAAGCTATACACAGTTGCCTTGGCACTAACCCATGCCCAGCAGCTGATGAACCTGTTTTCTGGTAGTTTGTATGTAGTTTATTTGTTACCAACCCTAGTGTCTTCATACATTAAACTTGCCTATTCAGGTGAAAGGACCCGGCATGCTGAAAGCGATTTGCTACCATGTTTTGCCTTCCTGGGGCTACCCTAACAGGTAAAGACAGACAATGGGCCTTGATTTATAAGCAAACTATTGCAAAGATTTTTTTCGAATGTGGAATATAAACACATCACTGGAATACCATACAATTCAAGGGGTCAAGCCATAATCGATTGGCATAACAAGACCCTAAAGGACCAATTAATAAAAAACAAAGGGGGGAGGCATCCCCCATGACCAGTTAAGGACAGCCATGCTTACAGTAATTATTTCAAATTTCTCCAAAGACCAACCTCTGACGGCTTTTTCAGAGGCATTGGTCAAATCAGACACCTTATTTAAAGGTGGAAGTCCGATGGAAGGACCCCCTTACTGGATCATGTTGAGGTCCTGACCCACTTATTAGTGTGGGAAGGGGCTTCAGATGTGTTTTCCCAATCAGGGAACCAAGCCCAATTTGGGTACGTGCTAGAGACCTAAAATACTGTTCACCAAAATAACTACCCAAGAGCACTTTCTCTTGAGGTATGCTTCCTTATTCTATCTAGGAATAAAAAAGACTGTGGTGGATTTCTTCCTGCTTCTCCCTGGAAATATGGGAAACCTGCCTGCGTGTATCAGTGGTGGACAACAATGGAGACAGCCAGCCTCCTTTCCTTCCAGTGCCTGCCCTGCTTGCTTCTTGGACTCTACCTCGACATCTTTTATGGCACAATGTTTCTCAGTGGTGATAACGCCTACAGCTACTGCCAAAGAACTGGAATAGAGTTTGCAATGCTATTTCCATTATGTCTTTCCCCCATTGCTGAGATTAGGGGCTCCCATTGGGGGGAGAATAGGTGTTGAAGGCCTTGGCATCTTGCTTCAATGTTTATGATAAACTCTCCACTAATGATGTGATAAGTTGCTAGCACCTTGGCTGCTTTGGACCTCCAGAACCGCCAGGGCCTGGACCTGCTCACTTCCAGAGAAGGGGAACGCTGCCTGCTTTATCCTGAGTGGCACCGAAATGGACTGAACTCCAATTTTCCCTAGACTGAGCCAAATGGGTGGCTCCCTTACCTTCTTCCCCCTGTCGGAGAGACCCCCCATGATCCTTGTGTTTACATTTGCCTGTGTTCACATTTGCCTTGTGTTTGCATTTACCTCTGTGTTTACATTTGCCTCTGTGTTTACACTTGACCCTTGCTAGGGTAAACAGGCTTCCCCTATTTCTTAAGCAATGAGCCAGAGCTGTCCAGTTATTGGTGGTCTGGCAGCATTATGCTGCTTTTATCCAAATGGGAACCCTATTAGGTTGGCCATAGCCCTTACCAGAATGTGCAGGCATGAGGCAAAATAATATCAGTGCCTCCTCTTGAGTGTCAATTCCTCCCCCCCCATGTTCTTCCACTGGGCTGGCAAGCCCTGCAGGTAGGTTTGCCTGAAGAGCTAGAGTGGTAGTCAATGATGGGTAGTCAATGAGCGGGGGACAATATAAGACAGGCGCATACTCAAGTAGGGCCGCCACCAGATAATAAAAAACAAAAGGGGAAGATGTGGGGCACGCCCAGCTGGCTCTGCCCCGGGATCACGTGGGGTGATTATGCAGAACCAGAAAGGCAGTTCTAGCTGGTCCCGCCTCCCAGCCTTGGGACCACGTGTGGCCAAGTTGGCGCCTAGAGGTGAACCCAGAGGCGGTCCTGTGGGCTGTGATGGAGAATTAGGCAGCCTCTTAGGATTGGTCCCTCGGCCATCCACCCTTGATGGACAGCTCAGGCCTCCCTTCAGTCCCTAGCTAGGTGCGCCTACACCCTTCCACTTCCTGCTGCTTTAAAGGCCAAAGCTCCTCCCAAATAAAGCGAGACCATGCATGACACTCTCCCGGGCTGTCTGATTGTCTTCCGGTGAAGGGGGGGCTGGGTGCAGGTGGTCCGTCGACTCTTCACCTTTTCTTGGCCCGCCTTGGTCAGGGCGGGCTTCCCCGCCTCTTCCGCTGGCCAGGAGAGAGCTGGGGGCGAAGGACCCTGACATCTTCCTATTGGCTTCTAATGTCAGTGTCAGCCCTACTGAACTTTTGTTCTCAACCTCACTGTTTAAGTATTCAGCAGGAACAAGAACATGATTTGTTTTCCATGTGGTACTTAGAAAGTAATCTTGCTTCATACTCCTAAACTCCATAAAGATATCTCCAAGGAATAAGACCAAAGTCTGTCAAGTTGCCTAAGCTCTTTTCCAACTGCTCACCCAGGAATTGCAGTAACTAGATTTACCCTGTTGACAATGCAAAACTCTCACAACTTACTTTCCTAACTTTGAGACAGTCTGTTACCACATCTTTTATTTACTTATCCTAAGCACATGTATTTATTGACCAAATATCTTCTGATTGCCAACTAGTAGTGTGCCGTCTGTTTCTGGTCACTGGGCATGTCTGTAAGAAAGTCATGATCTTTGCTTTTATGGTGCTTATTTTATGGTACTGAGAACATCAGTGTTAACAGTTATGGCCAAAAGTTTCTAGGGGTAAGCAACAGTGCCAGGTTCATATTTACTCCTCCCAATAGATCTGAAAAATAAAGGAAGTATGATATTCTTCTCACAAGGCCATTCTGGTATTGACATTTTTTCTTGTTCTTGTTGGTTGTGGGGTTTGAACTCAGGGCTTGGGGGCTTTCTCTGAGCTTTGGTGCTCAAGGCTAGCAATCTGGCACTTTAAGCCACAGTGCCACTTGCACTTTTTGTTTTTGTTTTATCCTGATTTTTTTTTCTTTTGGTTGGTCATAGGGTTTGTACTCAAGGCCTGGGTGCTGCCCTTGAACGGCTAGCACTTGCTCATGGCTAGCACTCTACCACTATAAGCTATAGCACCATTTCCAGCTAGCTGGTGTTTAATTAAAGATAGGAATCTCGTATACTTTCCTGCTCAGAAGGGCTTTAAACCAAGCATCTGCTCCTCATATTTCAGTCTCCTGAGTAGCTGGGATTATAGTCAAGAGCCCTCAACTCCATGCTTCCCTTGTCATTTTAAATAAGATTTACTGAATTACAGAAGGCTTTGAATTGAAGTTGATTCAAAGTCCACTAGATGGCAGAATTGCCTACCTTAATGCCAAGAGCTACAGTGTCCAGATACTCCTTTAAGAACTACACAAGTCTACAGCATAAGGCATCTTATCCCTGACTGTGGGGATTTCATCAGCCTCTGTGACAACTCTGGGATGTCCACTTGATTTTTTAAAAATCATTAATCATTAGAGTCAAGGTAAGAGCTATCACAATTACAGTTACACTCTCAAATAAAATTGCTGTGGCAGGAAAAAGTAGGAAGTATGGAAATACAAGAATTCTTATTATTTCTGGGGCTGGGAATATGGACTAGTGGCAAGAGGGGTTGCCTCCTATACTTGAAGCCCTGGGTTCGATTCCCCAGCAACATATATACAGAAAACGACCAGGAGTGGCGCTGTGGCTCAAGTGGTAGAGTGCTAGCAATGAGTAAAAAGAAACCAGGGACAGTGCTCCGGCCCTGAGTCCAAGGCCCAGGACTGGGAAAAAAAAAGAATTCTTAGTATTTCTGATCTTCTATTTTCCATTCTTCACGGTTTTCTGACTCTAAGCGGAATCTCAAATGTCCTCTCCTCACAACTCTTATATAGCTGGACATCCATAAAGCAATCTGGCCAGGGAAAGTTGCATGAACATGTAATGATTCTGACCTTAGGTTCTTTCTGTGTGTGCTCAAGGAAGTGGTAGCAAGATAACAGCAAAGATCTCAGCTGTGGTATAGCCCTCATCCATTCTCTATTAGCTAGTGTGAGGATGCTTGTATTTGATCACTATCAAAATATTGATGGGTATTTGATCAAATACCCCTCTGAAGCCTAAGCAGTCACTTTCCTTAAGTCTAGTGATTGGGAAGCTATAAAGAAGCATAAAAAAGGCCAAGAACCCATGGTTCATGCCTGTCATCTTAACTACTCAGGAGGCTGAGATCTGAGGATTGCCATTCAAAGCCAGCCTAGGCAGGAAACAATCAGACTCATTAAATACTCAAAAGAACCAGAAGTGATGCTGTGGCTCAAGTCTAGATTGCTTGCCTTGAGCAAAAGAATCTCAGATACAGCACACAGGCATATAAGAAGCTATGAGCTCATTAATCAGAATTACATGAAGGAAGAGCATTTTGCACATCTGAGGTAGCCAGCTTCTAGACAATCTTCCCACCGTGTAATGAGCCAAGCAGGTGCTGGTGGCTCACACCTGTCATCCTAGCTGCTCAGGAGGCTGAGATCTGAGGATCACAGTTCAAAGTCAGACAGAAGGAAAGTCTGTGAGACATTTATTACCTGTTAACCACCAAAAAGCCCAAAGTAGAGGTGCGGCTTAAGTAGTAAAGGGGCAGCGTTAAGTAGAAAAACTGAGTCAGAAGGCATGAGTTCAAGCCACAATACTGACAAAATAAAGTAAAGGAGGGGAAGAAAAGCATGGGGGTGGGGATTAATCCTCCCATGTTTCCTTGTTACACATGGATTCAAACTCGTCACGGATGAATAATTACCTATAGAGAATCAGGAGTTTCCCAGGTTGTAATTACTTTTCTGTTGCTAGAAGGCAGTGTTTCTGTATGCTGGAATTACCCAGGTAACATTTTGAAATCCTGTAGAGCACTCATCAGAAATAGGTCCACTAATTGCTCATTGCTGTTTTGTATCAATTTGAACCAAGTAATCGTTTTTAAATGGGGTTCCTATTTATACAGTAGTTGTGAGCAACAATAAAAGACCTATGAAAGTCTCCCCAAAGGGGAAACTAGATAGCCTTACTGACTGATCTTTCATGATAAAATGTGCCAGATGTCCTGAGTCGAGAGCCTCTACTCAAATTCTCACTCACCACACCTCCCACACAGGAAAGTTTGGAACATTCTAACATCCTGTCTGGGCAGATATTTTTTTGGGACATCCATGGAGAGTTAGTTCATTGACATGAACTCCCTTTCCAGACACAGATCTTGAATGTTTCTACCTTTCTCCCATTGTTATCTAATTCTCAAATAGAATGAGACTGGGAAAAATTGTGTGTGTGTGTGTGTATGTGTGTTTGTGTGTGTGTGTGTGTGTGTCTGTGTGTCTGTGTTTGTATTAGTTTAGGCTGGGCACTGGTGCCTCACACTTGTAATACTAGCTACTCAGGTGGTTAAGATCTGGGGTCATGGTTCAAAGCCAGCCCAGGAAGGAAAGACAATGAGGCTCTAATCTTGAATTAACCCTCAGAAATCCAGAAATGGAGCTGTGATTCAAGTGGTAGAGTACTGGTCTTGAGCAAGAAAGCTCCGGAACAGCACCCAGACTGTGACATCTAGTCCTAGGATTAGCACACACAGACAAAAAGTGTCCAGTGTGTTCAGAAGTAGTGCTGTGACTCAGTGCTAGCCCTAAGCAAAAAGAAGTTCAAGGATAGTGCCCACGCTCTGCGTTCAAGCTCCATGACCAACAACAAGTACCCACATATACATGTAAAGCCAACTCAAGATTTTATTTGTTTTCCAAATTTATTAGTATGTAACTGTCATCCTTATAGTGGATAGAAACTAAGATCTCTGCTCAGTGTCTTCAACTTCACAGATGTTTCTAATGTGAACCCTGGGGTTTCCCACTGAGTGACATTCACATGTTGAGGCAAGGCCTCCTGGCTCAGGCAGCTTCCCGTCACATTCTCACATTCTCTGGCTTCTTCCTTTCTTGTCTCCTGCCTGTGACTTTGTGTTTGAGTTCTGTCCAGTCAGATTCCTTCAGATTAAGCGATGCCTTGGGGTGAGATTATATCCAAAATTTCCCCTTCTCTCATAGTCCAATTACTTTCTTTTCTTTAATTTTTGGCTATTCATTGGGTCTTCATAAATCCTTTGTGAATTGAGTGCTGGTGGCTCACACCTATAATCCTAACTACTCAGAAGGCTGAGGTTTGAAGATCTTGATTCAAAGCCAGCACAGGCAGGAAAGCCTGTGAGACTCTTCTCTCTGGTGAACCACCAAAAAGTTAGGAGTGGAGCTGTGCTCAAGTGGTAGAGCACCAACCTTGAGTGAAAAACCGAAGAGACAGTGCCCAGACCCTGAGTTCAAGGCCAGTACTGGTATAAAAATTAAAATATTTTGTCCTTTATCTGGTTCAGTTTTTAAATTCTATCTGGAGGAGGATACATTTGGTAAAATCTTTATTATACAATCAGCAATATGAATAATGGATTTTCAGCACAGCCTAGTTTAGGTGGTAAATTTTCAACCAGTTAAAAGAAGTATGGTACTATAAAACCATAATTAGGTTCAATAGAAATTTCTATATGGCTATTTTAATTTATTTTTCTGTCCTGTGTGGGGCTTGAACTCAGAGCTTAGAAGCATGTCCCTGAGCACTTTCAGGTAAGTCTATACTTCTACAGCTTCACTTCCGGTTTTGTTGTGGTTAGTGGGAGAAAAAGTCTCCTGGACTTTCCTGTTTCTGTCTGCTTTGAACCTTCATCCTCACATTTCATCCTCCTGAGTAGCGAGGATTACAGCCATAATCCAAGGCTTGGGGCCTTGTTTAAAAGTTTAAAAATAAGTCAAGAGAAAATAAAACTAAATTCAGTGACATATTAAATGTCCTCAGCACGTGAGTATTGGTTGCCATCTTGGACAACATAAGCTTGGATGATAGAAAGGATTATTTTTTTCTGCTAAGAAAAAAAGCTTTGCTAGATGACTGAGGTATAATCTTACAGAAATCAAAATCTAATTTGCATGTAATCACCTTTTAGGAAATGAAAGAAATAAACTATGTCTTTTAATATTTTCAAAGCTATGAGGAGAAAAGAGTTTCCAGCATGGGAGGCTGAATGTGGGAGGATTGTGATTTGAGGACAACATGGGCAGAAAAATACTGTAGACATTAATTAAATGGAGTCAGGCAGATCTTGACTTGGGCACGTGCCAAGGTGGGAAGTGACACCTAAGGCTAACAGCCACCAGAGAGAAATCCGAGCAGGCAGGCTGAGTAGTATCATGCCAACCCTAGGAAGCACAAGCCCCTGAGCTCAAACTCCATCATACTGGGAAAAAAGTTCTCCCACTTTACAAAACTCTACTGCTAATGGTAAAGCCACATTAGGTTGCATAGTGTATATCATTTGTGTGCGGAATGTGTCAACAAATTATGATTATTTTAATAGAACACATTGTTCTTTCTATGAATTTTTTATTTTTATTTATTTATTTTTTTGGCCAGTCCTGGGCCTTGAACTCAGGGCCTGAGCACCTTCCCTGGCTTCTTCCGGCTCAAGGCTAGCACTCTGCCTCCTGAGCCACAGTGCCCCTTCTGGCCGTTTTCCATAAATGTGATGTGGGGAATCGAACCGAGAGCCTCATGGGAAGGAGGCAAGCACTCTTGCCACTAAGCCATATTCCCAGCCCCTTTTCTATGAATTTGTCCTTTTGGGATTCATATTTAATAATTTTCTGGCTGTAAAAGCCCACTGTGGAAGTGTTCCATTTTTCTTTGTTGTTGACTGACTTATTAGAATGACGATGTCAATGATTTAAAAAGAGATTCTTTGGTATTGTGGTTATAATTGCCTCCACTCCCAAGAAAGAAGAGTGCTTGCATTGGCTGATATAAAATTCCAACTCAGTGAAATAGTTGCTTTCTCATAAATGGTGATTGACAGCCTAGAAAATAGAGCAATAAACTCACAAATTTCTCTACCACCTTTTAAATGGTAATTATGCCCTGAAATTCTTGGCTTTATTATTTAATTTCTGCTGTTTAAAGTCTGTGATTTAATGACTCATTGAATGGCTTATAGGTTTTTGTGTTATAGCTGACCAGTTCTACTTATGTGGAATTCCATCAACCTCTGAACAAAGTGGATAATGAGTAACAACCACAAATCAAAATCAGAAGAATCCAGGATCTCAGTGTAGGAATCTTTGAAGATACCCACAGGCCGTGATGTTACCTTGCATCATCTAGAGAGGGCCCAAGTGCTATGCAAATGCGGGGGTGGGCTCCCACTCATGGATGTGGAATCTGGGGCATTCAGGTGGATGAGACATGGGTGCAGAATGGGACTATTAGACAAAGGAAGCTAGTCAGGTCAGGTCATGGGAGAGGAGAAGGAAAGGTTGGGGCAGTATAGGGTTACATATAGTCAGCATATAAATAGATTTTTACATATATAACAGTTGAATATATATTTACATAGAATATATATTACCTCTTCGTACAATATATACAGTATGTGGTACATATATAGAGTATATATTGCTATATATACTACTCATAGTCTATATTTACTATATACCATATACAGTTTATACTGTATCCTTTATATGTGCAATATATACATACAGTGTATATATAGTATAGGTTTATATATAGCATATATAAATATATTTTAGACATATATTTATGTACTTTACAAATAATAGAATATACCATCTATATTACAATCTATTAATATAATATAGTATATATTATATAACAGAGTAGTATAATATACATACTGTATATATTATATATACTCTAATATATAACAATATAGTATAAAATATATAATACATAATATAATAATGCAATATATAATTATATATCACATAGTGTATATTACATGTGTAGTATATATAGCAGTATGCTATTTATATAATATATAGTGTATAGCATATAATACTAGATATACTATCTATCATATTTATAGTGTATGTCATATATAGGATATATATGATATATACTATGTTATATAGATAGTATAATGCACACATGAACATATAATGACATAATATATAGTATGTAGTATGTTTATACTATACTGTATAGCCCTGCATATATAAGATTTATAGGATAGTTTACATACTACATACACGAAACACCATACTGTTTACTACATGCTATGTGTACATAAGTACTATGTCAGTGATAGATAGCATATGCATAGTACACTGCTATCTATATACCATATATACTATATATACAATTCATAGTATACTCTATACACTATGCATATAACATATACTACATGCCGTATTATATATCATTATATATTGTATTATTTTGTTGTATAGAATGTATTATATAGTTTTATATTACATTGTATATATGTTGTATGATACATATATTATATATTTATATATAAGGTATAAATAGAATGAAACCCACTGCTCTCTATAAGTGATATACCACAACAGCAATGATAGAAGGCTTCTGAGATTGCCTCTTTCAAGTCTCTTTTGCACAAACTCACTGCTGTAGGAAAGAAAAATATGACTCATAATTCTCATATCTATTCTTGCATTACTTAGTTTTACATGTATTAAAGTTTTGAGAGAGAGAGAGAAAGAAAGAGAGAGAGAGAGAGAGAGAGAGAGAGAGAGTGCATGTGCACTGGACTGTAGGCTCAAACTCCAGGCCTGGGCACTGTCCTTAAACATTTTTGCTCAAGGCTAGTGCTCAGCCACTTGAACCATAGCTCCACTTTCAGCTATTAGTGGTTAATTGGAAAGGCTCATGACTTTCCTTCCCTGGGCTGGATTCTAACTGTGTTACTTGGATCTCAACCTCTTGAGTACCTAGGATTAGAAGTGTGAACCACCAGCACCTGTCAACTTCCCCAACTTTAAAAAAATTATTTGTATAATTTCTAAATTATCTTTAAGTAATCACATAAAGGTTTTAAATTCAACATGTCAGTTTATAAGTACAAGGCATCCTGAACAATGTCACCCCTTCCATCATTCTCCCCATCTCTCCCAACCCCACTCCTGGCTTACATGGCAGTGTGTGTGTGTGTGTGTGTGTGTGTGTGTGTGTGTGTGTGTGTGTGTGTAATTTATTGAACCATGTTTCTTTTCCTTAAGAGATGTTTCAGTTATTGTTTTGTTTCATAAATACAGTACATTTAAATAATTCTTCATGTATTGTTGAATATTTGCTTCCATGTTTTGGGACAGATTTCTAGGGCTGAAAAGATTGAGAAAACCCAGTACATAATTCCACTAAACCAATATGTAACTCCCCTCTCTGTGGCAGTTGGACTTTCTAGTATTCCATCCGTTAAATTTGTTTGGAAGGGCTCTGCACATGTGCAAGTTGCCACCCCATAAATTAAGCATATGGCTGAGCTGCGATTTGTGTGCATGAGGCCATAAGTAGGAGCTTATTACCCAAAGGCCAGGCCAAGGGCACAAGGTGTTCCACTGCACACATGCGTCAGTTTCTTTAGAACTGACCTACAAGTATTGTAACCACTACTTGACCACAAATGAGGTGGCACAGGAGGAGCTTGGAGCTGGAGGCTAAGGTGTCAGGAAAGCCATGGCTAGGAAAGGGGGGTGGGTCGTGACATTCCTTCTGTGGATGTGGCAGTATTAACATTCAGATTAATTTCTCATGGCAGTGATGTTATTGGATTTCTCTTCTCTTGCCAACTCTATTATCGCCGTAACTACTGAGGTCTCCAGTGAACCTCAGAAATAGAAATGATATTTGCAGAGGACTGCATGCATTCCCTCTACTCCAAAAACTCTTGAACAGACCCATTCTCTGTTCAGAAGAATAGAAATGCATTTGTAAAGGTGTTAGTTTTGACATTCCCAGGACCTTCAAAGAGCATTATGTTCCTCCAGGTCTCTAAATGGAGCCACACCTTGGCTAGGTCAGAGATAGAACCATAATGATAGGTATGAGACCAAGTTTTGTTCTTTCACTCTCCCTCTTCTTTCACTCTTTCCTTCCTTCCTTCCTTCCTTCTTTCCTTCCTTCCTTCCTTCCTTCCTTCCTTCCTTCCTTCCTTCCTTCCTTCCTTCCTTCCTTCCTTCCTTCCTTCCTTCTCCCTCTTTTCCTTTTCTTTTGTGCCAGTACTGGGTGAAAACAGCCATTGCAGAACCACATGGACACAGTCAGGTACAGCAACAGGAGTCTTTTGTCAGCAGGGGATTACGGGACCAACTCCCCCATGGGAGAGGGAGAAATGGTGCTTGTCTTTATGTGGGGGGGGGGGGATTTCTTAACATAGGGGAGTTAAGGGCCAGGGATTCATGTAGGGCTTGGGAACGGGTTAGTTTGTTACAGCGGACTAAGATTTGTGGCAGCTGCCTGGATAGTAGATAAGGGAGTGTGCTGTTAGCATTTTTGGTGGACACTGACCAAATGGAATATTACTTCAAGGTGAGAGGAGGGGGGGAGCTGGTTATCAGCCGCCTGCTCCAAAAGGACCCTTGGTGGGCCAATAGGAGGAAAGGGCAATGCCAGGCTAACATTGCAGATGAAACTCAGCACAAAACTGGCACTTTAACACTTGAGCCACATCTCCACTTCTAGCTTTTTGCTGAATGGCAGATCAGAATCCCATTGACTTTCAATCGGGACTGGCTTCTAATTAGTATCCCTATGGTGTAGGTTATGGCCTGAAGCCTGGCAGAAGTGATGCCATTTTGTCCCCCAAGGAAAAAAGCCCCTGACCCCAGAACTGTTGTTTGCTCAAACAGGTGTTGCAAAAAAGCTGTTTACTCAGCAGATTCTAAAAAAGAAAAGTCCCCAAAAATGTTCCAGCCTCCCAGTATTTAGTGGAGTAAGTCTACATTTACTGCTCAGTTTTGTTTCTGGATATGCTTTGCAAAACAAAGCATTGCTTGGCAGAAAGGATGTGGTTTTTGTCTTTGAAAGACTTAACTCTGATCTGCTTCCAGATGCACAATTTGGGAAGTCTATGTGCAGCTGCTAGCCTGTGGAGGGGACTCGTATGATGTGGCTTATTAATTGTGGCATCCTCTGTTTTCTTGCTGATTAGGTTACAGCTCTCAGAGCTCACCCTCCTGAGTAGCTAGGATTACAGGTGGGAGCCACCACCTTTCTGCTGACATCAAGTATGCATGGAGCTGTTCCAAGTACTCTAAAAGGAGAGATGGGGAGAAATCAGGGAGTTGCAGTGTGACTATCAGGTGAATGATTCCACACTACAGAGTGGAGAGTGATTTATGTGGAATCAGTACAGATTTGCTTCCCCATCTTTGAGTGTAAGAAAGAGCCAAGCAGTTCATATCTTTATATAAAACTAAATTCAATTCTGAGTCTGTTTTCTAGTTGCCAAGTATGAGGGTCCCCCTCCCCTTTTCTCAAGAGGTAACATGGATCAAAACACATTATATTCATTTGCTAAATGGAACTCTTCTATACAACCACTTAAAGATAATTATTTTTAAAAATACATTTTAAGTGTAAAACTTTAACAGAATTTGGCTTAGATAGTTGTAGTTAATGCGGCTAAAAATGCAATCAAAAAGGGTGCACAAGCTGGCCAAATCAGGAATTTGTTACAGGATGTAACATTAAAAGGTAGGGCTTAATTAAAATAGCTTTTTGTTTGAAAGGAGGCTTTACAAGGTTGGATGAAAGGAAGCAATCACTTTGAGATTCAATTTTTTTGGCAGTGCCACTGGGGCTTGAACTCAGGGCCTGGGCATTGTCCCTAAGTCTCTTTTTGCTCAGAGACAGCACCTTACCAGTTTGAACCACACGTCAACTTCTGGTTTGTAGGTGGTTAATTGTACATAGGAGTCTCAAGGACTTTCCTTCCCGGGCAGGTCTCAAACCTTGATTCTCAGATCTCAGCCTCCTGATTAGCCAGGGTTACAGGCCTGAGCCACCAGCACCTGGCTTGAAAATTATAATTCTTATACCCCTTGCCCCAGTTATGTATTCAAAGCCTAAGATCCTATCTGAATCTCTGAAAATGGCTTTAAATAGGCTTAATGCTGTACTCACCCTGGCTGCCAGGTAATAAATCTTCTTTCTCTAACCTGCACTATGTCTATTTGTCTTATAGGGGCAAGAGGCTGCAGCTGGTGTGTGGAATAGCTGGATATTGTACCTAGCATCTCCCTTCTGTGCAGTAGCACCCTGAAAATTCCTTTCTCCCATCTGACTGTGGCTTGAATGATTCACGTATGTCAAACGCTAGGTTCCTGAACAAACTGCCAATAGAGGAGGATGGTTTGAAATTTTCTTTTGCAGGTTCTGTCGGTGGAGATAGCTGTAGTTGCCGGCATGACAAGTTGAATTTTTGGAAGACAAGTGGGTAAAATAGGAGGCTGGGGGTAGAGGGGAGGGGAGAGACAAGGAGGACACAGAGTCCACTAGATTCTGTTCTGTGGGAATTCATTTGCAAGATACAGAGAAGCCACGTCTTGAGAGGCTGAACTGGGAGTCTTTATTTAAAAGCCGATGACTGTAGGAAGACTTCTGTCCCAAAAGCCTGAAGCCCAGAAAGTGGCTTGCATTGAGCTTTTCAAGGCAAAACCCATATGTTTGGGTGAGGACCCAAGCCCACCAAAAGCAAACCATGGAGTAGACCACTCAGGAGCTAGTAATGAAAACCATCTAGGGGGACAATCAGCATGAGCATTCTCTGTAGCAAGACTGTCGTGGGGCAAACAGCATGACACATATGCAGTTCAAATAACAGCCTGTGTCACCTCTAGACTCTTTGTCACCTCTAGACACTTTGAAGCTGGGTGAAAAGCTCCACCACCCAGCAAGATGCTAGGATTGTGGTGAGGACAAGATAATGCCACTTAGACCAATATCCTTATTTCAGTTCCAGGAACTGAACAGATAAGATCCAGACAGCAGATCTGCTACAGGCATCAAGAAGTTTCTAGGTTGACCTCCTTATAATTTACCCTCACTAAAATGTGTTCTCTTGTTATTGTCTGTTATTGTTGGTTGTGGGGCTTGAACTCAGGGCCTGAGCACTGTTCCTGAGCTTTTTTGCTCAAGGTTAAGCCCTCTACCTCTTTGAGCCACAGTTCCACATCCGGTTTACTGGTGGTTCATTGTAGATAAGAGTCCCATGGCCTTTCTTGCCCCAGCTGCCTTTGAACCACTATCCTCAGATCTCAGCCTCTTGGTAACTAGGATTTCACGCATGGAGGCACCTGTGCTCAGCTTGTGTTGTAACTCTTTGTGTGTGCCTTGTCATGTGCTTGTCACTGTATGCTGAGATCATCCATTGAGATTGAGTGCATTAGGTGCACTCAGAGGATGCAGGTATTCTGTGAATGATTTCAACTTGCCCAGAGGTGGCAAGACCTGCACTCAGTACACAGAGACACCGTGGCCATCTTCTGATGGGCACTAAAGCCCCATCACCACTTGGTGGACATTATTACTCAAGCCTCCAGGGTCATATAGAGAAAGAAGGGAGGTAAATCCCAAAACTTGGCAACAAAAATATTGAGACTCAGAATTGAATTTAGGCTTGATACAGAGAAATGAACTGCTTGGCTCTTTCTTACACTTAAAGATGGGGAGCCAAATCTGTATTGATTCCACATAAATTCATCTCCAGTCTGTAGTTCAGAATCATTCATCTGATAGCCACATTGAAAACCCCCAGATTTCTCCCAATCTCTCCCTTCAGAGTACTATATTGGAACAGGTCCAGGCAGTGACTCACACCTATAATCCTAGCTACTGAGGAGGCTAACTAAGATCTGAGGATACTGGTTTAAAGCCACCCCAGATAGAAAAGTCTATGGGAATCTTATGTCCAACCAATTAATGAGCAAAAATCTAGAGTTGCAGGTATGGCTCAAGTGGTAAAGTGACAGCCTTGCAAAAATTAAAAACATAAGGGACAGTAGCCAGGCCCTGAAGTTCAATCCCAGGAACTGGCACAAAAGAAAAGGAAGGGAGAGAGGGAGGGAGGAAGGGAGGGAGGGAGGGAGGAAAGGAGGATGGGAGGGAGGGAGGAAGTAAAGTAAAAGAAGAAGAAAGAAAGAACTAAAAAGATAGATGAATAGAAGGAATGAAACTTGGTCTCCTATGAATCAATATGGTTCTGTCTCTGACCTGGACAAGTTGTTGCTCTATTTAGAGACCTGGAGGAACATAACGCTCTTTGAAGGTCCTGGGAATATCAAGGCTAACACCTTTACAAATGCATTTCTGTTCTTCTCAACAGAGAAGGGGTCTGTGCAGGAGTACTGGGGATGGACTGAATGCAAGCAGCCCTTTTCCCTAATGCTACTGCCCCTGGTCTTTTTTTTTTTTTACTTGTATATTCGTTATATTATATAGGATTTTATCACTAAATTTAACAATTCTTAGTAGTATGTGTTAGCTGTACAGCAGGTTTATTTAGATTTGTCCATGTACGCATGCAATGGGCCTCAGCCTCACAAGGTTGTCTCACTGTTTCATATGTTAAAGCTACGTAATGATTTCCCTACTAGGTATATGGAATTACATTCCTATGAACCTGTGTATATGTGTCCCTTTTCCCTTTATACTTGGCAGCATTTTTAAATTAGTCTTCTTAATGACAGACATTGCCACTAGAGTGAGATAAAATTCAGTGCCATTTGGCTTTGCATTCCCATACACTAAGGATGTTGAGTATATCATTGTGCATTTGTTTAGACATTTATAATTCTGCTTCTGAGACGTACCTTTACTATTTGCCAATTTATTAGTTGTGTATACATACACAATGGAATTTTAAGCTTCCATCAGAAAAAATGCTGTGTACTCTCTGGAAGAAAATAGAAACATGGAAAAACTTATTTTAATCAAAGTAAGCCGGACCCAAAGAAACATGTATTGCATGATTTTCTCCATTTATTGTAACTAGAATATGTATGTCTAGAAGTATATACACTCGATAGGAAAAGACAAAAATATACACTTTGAGATGACAAATTATACAGGACTGCAGACATTCACTTAACAGACCAATCAAAAGACGTCCTTACTAAGAAGCAAGTGTAAATCAGATGGTGTGATTTAAGATATCCATAAAATGAGAAGTTTGAGGTGACATAGTAGCAAAATAGTCATCAGACTAAGACTGTTAAGTACAGCATGGAATTAGATTTTGTACTTTTATATTTAACAAATAACAGTTTTTCATTTTACAAAGGGGTATATTAAGATGAGTACAGGAGATTTGGGTTACTGTCTTAGGTATCCACAAGATGACTGTCGGGAGCTGAGCTAGCAGCTAAGCTCATCCTGACCTCTGGCTGTGCCGATGTCGCCAAGATGTCGGGAGCCAAACTTGCAGCTAGGTTCATTATCACCTCTGGCTGTGCTATTATCACCAGGATATGCTAGATACAAAGATATTTGTCCACAGCCACTATCCGGAATTGCTTTGTTACCTTGTGTTTACTGTAATCAAATGTTGCAAACTTCTAAGCCTCTTTGTGTTCTGGAATTTTAACAACCCTATGCTATTCCCTGGTTCCAAAACTACATAAAAGCTGGGAGTTGAGAATAAACTGCGCTGAAGTCTTGAGTCTCAATCTCGAGATGCAGACCTCCCGTACCCCATCTTTGCCTCTTGTCTTTTTTCTCTTGTCTTGTATCTTTCCTTTTCCTTAATTCCTGCCACTCTCAGTCAGGATTCCCGTTCACTGCCGGCTGACTTGGCAGGTGTGGCGCCCAAACAGGGACCTGAAGCCTGTGATGATGCCAGAGGACCCCTGCTCAGGTAAGGACATCCGATCAATTGGGAAGGAGAGCGGGAGAGAGAGAGTATTGTCGGGAGTAAGAAACTATGGGATAAAATATAGGCTGCATGCTATACGTGCAGGCCCCCAAAGGCATGCTTAATGCCCAGGCAGTGAAAGTTGGCCAATGTAACTTAGAATGTTTCTTTTACTTTATTGAGAAAGCATGCCTCCAGTTCCTGGAGGAAGGAACCAATAACTTAGAAACCTAAAAAAAAAAAAAAAAAAAAAAAAAGGAGAGAGAGAGAGATATTCGGGAACGCTATTATTCTTTGGTATCTGGTCCAAGATTGCTTAGATCTTAGACATGAACAGATTAAATTCAATCAGTCGATTGGAGAAACTGAACAGGGACCTGATGAGTGTTGCCCAGCCCCGGGAGCTTATGCTGCTGCCCGGGAAGAGCTGAGAAAATTAACAAGACCTGAACCCACTAGGCTAGACATTAAGGAAGACTCAGATGGCTCAGACACTAAGGAGAAATTATGCAATAAGCCTACTAAAGATAGATTGACCTATGTTGAGAATATGTTGAAATCAGTATAGCTCTATTATCACAGCTTCATCCAGAACAACAAACTCCTTTAAAGGGAGTCCTGGCAGACTTACAGCTCTCCTAGGTGCATGCTGCTAGCAGGGGGGAGGAACCTGAGCCTAGGGAAATGCTAACACCACCGAGGTAACTTCTCCTGACCAAGCGCTCTATTTCCATCCACCACGACAGATTTGAAACCCCAACCAGGGTGAGTGACCATTAGACTGGAGCTTACATTTTCCATAAATCCACTGGGCTAGGTCAAGGAGATCAGCAAATGTGGGTGTTATGAGAAAACTGATCTCTAGTTCAGCTCAGCTGGTTGCTCGTCAAGTCTAAATTGCTTCAGGAAAGCTGCTCAAGTTTGAGCCCAATCTTATATATTTGGAATATTTTGCAAGACTTACCTAACTTCTATGAGCGCTCAGGCAGATGACGTTCTCTCTATCTCTTTTTCTGCCTCCCTCTAAACTCTGCCTGTCTGCCTGTGACATAGGATGGGTATTGATATTTGTTTAACATCTGCTTTAAAAGACTCAAAGAAAGGTTTTTGATTCTTGTTATTGATGTTAAGTTTGGAAACTCAGTTTGCTTGTTTGGCTAAATCATAAGCTTTCTCTAGCATCTAGCACATGGTAGACAATAGGATTGGTTGGAGTGAAAACCTGCTCATCCCCCCAGGTGACAAGCATGCCAAATTCCTGGAGGCTGGGCAGGGACTTGGAGTCCTGTGGCCTTGCGTTTCAAAGGTGCCTTACAATTCAAATGCTGAAAGATGAAGGTGTCTTACTGTGAGCTCACTGTCTGTGTTCATATCCTGTCTCCCATATGCTCCCTTTGTGAGCTAAACTGGTTTCTCAAAATGTGGCTTCTCAGATGATCTGAAAATTTTGGTTTGCTGAAAAGGTTTTTGTTTTGTTTTGTTTATTATCTAACCACGTGGTTCTAGAATATAGGCAAAATAATATCATTTGCCCCTGGAATTCCAGAAAAACGTACATGGCCAATTAAAGAACAATTCTAAGCGTGCCCCAAAAGGTGTGCACATTGTCTGTATGTGTATGTATGTCTGTCTATGTCTATGTGTTGGTAAAACTTAAAAACAAAACAAAAAACAGGTTTCTAACCCAAAGGGATCGTGTTTGGGAGCAAACAAATATGTCTAAGAAAAACTCCAAAAGGTTTTAATATACAGCACGTGATATAAGTACAATAATGTACAACCAGTGTGTTATTTTTTATGTTTATCTATGCTAAGAGTCAAGTGTACATCTAATCCTGACAATTCTTTGGTATGGACTAAGATTTTGCTTCTCCATTTCTTTTTTTCTTTTTTAGCTGTGCTCTCATAAACTCTTTAAGATCAAGGGACCAGAGTCATTTTGAAATAACTGCATAGATGTGACTATTAACTTAAATTTTCCAGACCCAAAATTAACATTTTGCTTTATAGGATACAGGTTGACATGTGTGCTAGCTGAGTGGACCGTGGCAGTCTGTGGCTACAGAAAGCTGCCCCCACAGTCGGCTCCCAAACTAGGAGTTGTTTGTGACTCAGAAACTGCCCTGGCTGCTACAGAGAGCAGACTTGGTTGGCTTTCAATCTGTGTGGATTTTGTGACTAAAAAGATGGTTAAAGGCCCAAGCCTTCAAAAATCTGTTTAAAAATGCCCTTAACCAGTCTGTGTAGAAATTTACAGGCAACAAGCAGGAAATGTTACAGCCTATCCCGGGAGCTCTACTACAGAATTATCCAGATGCAAGCCTTCTGTCCTGCTGGCCTGCTAATTTGGTATGGAAGACACAGCCACTTCAGATCCACTGAAGCTGAGACTTTTATTGTTATTCATTTGTTTTCTCTTTCACGTGCCAGTAAGGTAAGGTTAAATAATATGATTTGATTTAATGGCACATGGATCCCATTCAGTCTGCTGTTCTTTAAGTGTTACAGCAAAACTCTGGCAACTATTCGTCAATTCTTAGCAACTTACAGGTAAACTCTACTCCTTTTGTTCTCCTGTTGCTTTAATTGGAAATAAAAAGGGCTTTTATGGCTAAGACTCCTTGGACAGTTCAAAGCCAGCCCAGGCAGAGAAAAATAAAAATCATGGATTCAGTGCCTGCTAGTGTTATCCCTATCCCTGCAGGACAAAGAATTGCTCAGCTTGTCCTTGTTCCTTTAATTTCAATCGGTGCATCAGCCACCACGAAACCTAGGGGAGAAAGGAGTTTTGGGTCCTCAGACATATTTTGGGTTCAAAACATAAAACAGAAAAGGCCCGAGCTTACAATTTATATACAAGGAAAGCCCTTCTGAGGTCTGTTAGATACAGGAACAGATTTGTCTGTGAGAGCCAAGAGAAATTGGCCTTCAAACTGGCCTCTTACTGCGTCTCTTACATCCTTACAGGCGATTGGCCATGCCACAGGCACCCAACAAAACAGTGCCATCCTTAACTAGAGAGATGGTGAGGGGCATTCTGGGACTTTCCAGCCTTTTGTATTAGATCATTTACCCATAAATTTGTGGGGCAGAGATATTATGGAAAAGATGGGAGTTTATTTGTTTAGCCCTAGTGACGCCGTCACTCGTCAACTCCTTGGACGAGATCCACAGGTTATTTATGCCCCCTATACTTTACAACAGCAAGAATGGCGTTATATTCATTGTGATTCCTGGGCCATTGCATAGGCCAATTTCATGGGCAAAATTTCATATCATTATCCCCCCACCAAATTACTTCACTTTGCCTCTTCTTACACTTTTATGTTTCCTCGGGTTGTATCTCTATCACCTCTTCTATGGCTGCTTTGGTGTTTACAGAACTTCTAACAGAACAGCTGCTCTTTCCATTGATGGTGAAACTAAGTCTAGGGACACTGGTCTTTCTTCAGCCCAGGAAGGTGAACTTCAAGCAGTTTTACAGGCCCTTATACTTTTACCTACTAACGCTTTTAATTTATATTCAGATAGTCATTATGTTATTTGAGCCCTTCAGCTCATTGAAACTGTCCCTTTTCTTGGAACAGCTAATTCCACTATCCAAACTCTTTTTCGCCAGATACAACTTCTTCTTCACTCTTGCACCTGTCCATGCTTTTTTGGATTTATTCGTGCTCATATTAAGCTTCCTGGACCATTAAGTGAGAGCATTGCTATTACGGATGAGGCTACTCAAATTTTTCTCACTCAAATTGACTTGGCAAAGCAATCACATGCTTCCCACCATCAAAACAGTCGTGCCTTACGTCAGTATTTTCATATCACACATGAGGCGGCTCGTCGAACTGTAAAAATGTGTCCCAACTGTACTACCTTCCTACCTGCATCCTCCAATGGCATTAAGACTCGAGGCTTAGTGGCCAACAATGTTTGGCAAATGGATGTTACCCACATTCCTTCTTTTGGACGGCTCTGCTTTGTCCATGTTACCATAGACACCTACTCTAATTTTATTATGGCTACTCCTCTTTTGGGGGAAGCTAGCAAACATTGTATTTCCCATGCCTTAGGCTGCTTTGCAACTATGGGACTTCCTAAACATATTAAAACTGATAATGGTCCGGAATATGTCGGACGAGCTTTTGAAACTTTTGCAAATCTTACCAAATTATTCACTCTACATGAATTCCGTGTAATCCTCAAGGTCAAGGAATTTTTGAATGAGCCAACGGTTTGTCAAAACACCAAACTTCTAAATTAAAAGGTGGGGGGAATTATACCACCTCTCTCCTGTTAATATTCTTTCTCACGCTTTAATCGTACTAAATGTTTTGAATTTGGATTGTAACGGCCTTTCCGTAGCAAAGCGGTTCTGGGAAAAGAGAGAGCAAAGAGCTTTTGCCCTAGTTAAGTGGAAAGATTCTTTAACAGGTGCTTGGCACGGGCCTGATCCAATATTGACATGGGGTTGAGAACATGTCTGTGTTTTTTCACAGGATGAAAATGACGCCCGCTGGCTACCTTTGCAATGCGTTCGGATTGTGTAAACTCATCAAGCCTGACCCACTGGGCTTACGTTTCAGATCAACCGAATGTGCACCTTGTGACTTGGGAAGGAGCTGAGGTGTTCGTCCATGTCAACAGATCAGCATACGGAACTAATTCTCAATTGATGGACTGGTCCAGAGTCAATCTCACCAACAAGTACAACCCACGTCTGTGTTGGATCAATGGACACCCTCATCACCATGTCTGGATGTTATTGGCTTCCCTAAGTAATATCTCCTGGCCCACTTCTTCTTCTTTAAAAAATATGAGTTGTGTAACACCTCCTTATGCCATTATGTATGGATCTTTGAATATTTCTAAAGGAGCCCTGTATTTCAATGTTACTGGTGCTAACTTTTCTTTTACAAATTGCTTGTGTAGTGGTCTTACTAATTCTGTAATTGTTATTAAGCAGCCTCCATTTGTCATGCTTCCTGTGAACATATCTGAAGCTTGGTATGAAGAAACAGGTATTCAAGTGTTAAAACATTTAAAAGAGCTCATGCGCCCTACATGATTTATAGGGCTACTGATAGCAGGCATTGTAGTCTTTATTTCCTTAGCTGCCTCTGCTGAAGCAACTACTGTGGCTTTAAAAAAAAAGTGTGCAGAACAACTCATTATGCTGATCAGCTTGCTCATAATACTACACAAGCCCTGCACTTTCAAAGCAGGATTGATGATAAGGTAGAACAAAAATTAGAAGCATTATATGAATCTGTGTTGTCTCTGGGAGAACAATTTCTTGCTTTACAAACTTTGCATCGGGTGCACTGCCATACTGGGTTTGACTTTATTTGTGTGACCCTCCATAAATATAATGGGTCTAGCTATCCTTGGGAACAAGTTGTAGCACATCTTAATGGTATTTGGAACCATAATAATTTGTCTTTAGATCTCTTTCAACTCCATAGACAAATAGCTGGGCTGGAACAAGCTCCACCTGTGGGCTCTGAAGTGGCACAAACAGCAAAAAGACTGTTTGAAAAACTTCAACAGTATATCCCTTCCTTGACTAATGTTAAGGGGCTGCTAATGACATTGCTCACCCCAGGGATACTTCTGCTGATGGTTTTCCTATGCTTTCCTTGCATTGTACACATATAGCAAAACTCTTTCATTAGTTTAGCCAGTCAGCTGCATAAGGTCAAGCTCCAAGTAAATGAATTTCCCCTGAGAGGAACTGCAGCCAGAGACGGGTAAGAAGGTGTTGCTGGTCTGACCAACCTATGACAGGGCCTTCAGCTTTGCTCTGAAAAAGTTCCTGATGACAGGTATGGCAGGCTAGGCAACCCACCCAACCTAATACAGGCAGGTTCGCTTCTTTAAACAAAGACGGGGGAGATGTTGGGAACCGAGCCTGCAGCTAATCTCATTCTGACCTCTGGCTGTGTTGTTATCAGGAAGATATGCTAAGTGCAAGGACATTTGTCTACTAGTAACTCATCCCCTACCCGGAATTGCTTTACTATCCCCACTGGAGTCCATTCCTATGTTAATCCACCTCATGCTGTCTTTACTTCCATCAGATGTTGAGAAATACAAAACCTTTGTGTGTTCTTGAGTTTTAGCAACCCTATGCTATTCTCTGTTCCTAAACTGCATGTAAGCTCCAAGTGAATAATATACGTGGCTGCAGCCTTGAGTTACAATCTTGAGCTGTAGACCTCCTGAACACCATTTTTTGTTCCTTGTCTATTTTCTCTTGTCCTGTGTTTTTCCTTTGCTTTAATCCTCACCCCCCTCAGTCAGGAATCCCTTTTCGATGCCGGCTGGCTCCGGCAGGAGGTCATAATGGATGGAAGGTAGAAATAAGTGTGAGGTCACAGTATGTGATATCACAAAGTGTTTTTCATAATAGATGTATACCTAATGGATATGTAGTTCAAAATGGAAAAGATGGCAATAGAGGTGTGAAATTCGGAGTGTAAGACCGAATTATACAAAGGTCCTATTGATTGTAGTGTCACAATGTGTTTGTGATCACAATGAACATGAGGACCAAATGGATGTGAGACCCTTATGGGATATGAGGTCAAAATATGCATGAAATCACAATGATCACAAGGTCTTATTGGAGCTATGTGGTCAAAATGTTCTTGAGGTGCCAATGGATCTGAGGTCTTCTTGGTTTGAGGTGACATTGGGTCTCTGGTCACAATGGGTATGATTGATTGTCTAATAGGCAGGAGGTCAAATTGTGAAGTGCCCAGAGGGTATGAGATCATTGTAAGTGAGAGGTCAGAGTGGGTGCGAGTTCTTAAAAATGGCATGACGTTCTAATGGCTATTATATACAAATAAGTCTGAGGAAATAATGAGTGTGGACCCCCTTCCCTGCCACTATGGATGTGAGGTAAAATGGACTCAAGGTCTTAATGATTAGAGTGCAGTGACAATGGACATGATGTCAAAATGGCGACGAAGTCCTAATAGGCATACAAGGGGTGTCAGAGTGGGTGTCAAATCCAAAGGGAAGGTGTGAGGTCAGAATACATGTGATGATGTTATAGTTATGCAGTCCTAATGTTTATGCTCAATGAGTATGTGATTACAATGGTTGGGAGATCCTACATGCTGTGATGTCACAATAGTATTGTAAAGTGATAAAATAGAGAAGCCATATATTTTATTTTATTAAGTTTTTATTATAAAACTGATGTACAGAGAGGTTACATTTTCATACGTTAGGCATTGGACACATTTCTTGTACTGTTTGTTACCTTGTCCCTCATACCGCCCTCCCCGCTCCCCCTTTCCCCCTCTGAGGTGTTCAGTTCACTTACACCAAAGAGTTTTGCAAGTATTGCTTTTGTTGTTGTTTCTCTTATTTTACACTTTGTCTCTCAATTTTGGTATTCCCTTTGAATTTCCTAATTCTAATAGAGTACACACTGTTTCCCATACACTCAGATAAGATTACAGAGATAGTGTAGATAAAATCACAAGAAGGTGATACACGAACATCATCAATAATAGAAACTACAGATACACATGGGATGTTGAAAGTAGTTACAACTGTGATATAACAATCATTTCCATAAAATGGAGTTCATTTCACTTAGCATCATCTTATGTGATCATAAGGGTATAGCTATTGGGCTCTTGTGATCCTCTGCTGTGACTTGCCTAGACCTGTGCTAATTATTCCCAATAAGGGAGACCATAGAGTCCATGTTTCTTTGGGTCTGGCTCACTTCACTTAGTATAATTTTTTCCAAGTCCTTCCATTTCCTTACAAATGGGGCAATGTCATTCTTTCTGATAGAGGCATAAAATTCCATTGTGTATATGTGCCACATTTGCCTGATCCATTCGTCTACGGAGGGGCATCTGGGTTGGTTCCAAATTCTCACTAAGACAAATTGCGCTGCAATGAACATTGTTGTGCTGGTGGCTTTACTGTGATTTTGTTTGTGGTCTTTTGGATAGATACCCAAAAGTGGGGCTGCTGGGTCATAGGGGAGTTTTATATTTAGCCTTCTGAGGAATCTCCTTACTGCTTGCCAGAGTGGCTGAATCATTTTACATTTCCACCAGCAATGAAGTAGGGTTCCTTTTGGCCACATCCCCTCCAACAATTGTTATTGTTAGTTTTCTTGATATATGACATTCTTATTGGGGTGAGATGGAATCTCAATGTTGTTTTGATTTGCATTTCCTTTATGGCCAGTGATGTAGAGCACTTTTTCATATGTCTCTTGGCCATTCTCATTTCCTCATCAGAGAAGTCTCTTTGTAGGTCTTTAGCCCACTTGAGGAGTGGGCTATTAGTTCTTTGCGGTTTTGTTTTGGAGGAAGGTAATTTTTTTAGTTCTGCATATATTTTAGATATGAGGCCTTTGTACGTTGAATGGCCGGTAAAGATCTCCCAGTCTGTGGGCTTTCTGGGCTTTCTGTTTATCTTGCAAGCTATGTCCTTTGCCGTGCAGAAGCTCTGCAGTTTGATACAGTCCCATTTGTCCAACCTTTCTTTGATTTGTAGCCTTTCTGGGCCTTTGTTCAGGAAGTTCTGTCCTGCGCCAAGGAACCCAAGTGTTTCTCCTACTTCTTCCTTTAGTGTTTTCAGGGTGTCTGTTTTGATTTCGAGGTCTTTAATCCATTTGGAATTGATTTTGGTGCAGGGTGATATATAAGGATCTAGTTTTAGTTTTTTGCATGTGTTGACCCAGTTTTTCCAGCACAATTTGTTAAGCAGGCTCTTTCTTCCAAACTATTGTTTTAGCCCCTTTATCAAAGATTAAGTAGGCATAGTTCTGTGGGTTCATTTCTGGGTCTTTAATTCTGTTCCATTGGTCTTCAGGCCTGTTCCGGTGCCAATACCAAGCTGTTTTTATTACTATAGCTTTATAATACAGCTTTAAGTTGGGTATTGTAATTCCTCCAGCACTGTTCTTTCTGCTTAGGATTGTTTTTGCTATTCTAGGTCTTTTATTATTCCATATGAATTTCTGGATTGCTTCCTCTATTTCATCAAAAAATGGTGTTGGGATATTAATGGCTATTGCATTGAATTTGTAGATAGCCTTTGGCAATATTGCCATTTTGATTATACTAATCCTCCCAATCCAGGAGCATGGGAGGTTTTTCCATTTCCTTAGTTCTGACTTAATTTCGTTTTTCAAGGTTTTAAAGCTCTCCTCAAAGAGGTCTTTCACTTCTTTGGTTAAGGTTATTCCTAGGTATTTTATGTTTTTGGAGGCTATTGCAAAGGGGGTTGCTTTCCTGATATCAGCCTCGGTCTTCGGGTCGTTAGCATACAGAAAGGCCGTTGATTTTTGAGGGTTTATTTTATATCCTGCAACTTTGCCAAAGTTTTGGATCAGCTCTAGTAGTTTGGGGGTAGAGTCTTTGGGATTCTTTAGGTATAGGATCATGTCATATGCGAAGAGAAAGAGTTTAACTTCATCTTTACCTACTTGGATCCCCTTTATATTTTCTTCTTGCCTGATTGCTCTGGGTAGCAATTCTAGTACTATGTTGAAGAACAGGGGAGAGAATGGACATCCCTGCCTTGTTCCTGATTTTAAAGGGAATGGCTTAATTTTTCACGATTTAGAGTTATGCTTGCTGTTAGTTTGTCATAAACTGCCTTGATTATATTCAGGAATGTTCCCTGGAATCCCAGTTTTTCCAAGGCTTTTAGCATAAATGGGTGCTGGATTTTATCAAATGCTTTTTCCGCATCCAGAGATAAAACCATGTGGTTCTTTAGCTTGCTCCGGTTGATGTGGTGGATTACATTATTTGACTTGCGTATATTAAACCAACTTTGCATCCCTGGGATGAATCCAGTTTGATCGTGGTGTATGATTTTTTTGATGACCTGTTGAAGTCGATTGGCCAGAATTTTGTTAAGAATTTTTGCGTCTATGTTCATCAGGGAGATCGGTCTATAGTCCTCTTTCCGTGATGAGTCCCTGCGTGGTTTGGGGATGAGGGTTATACTGGCGAGAAGCCATATTTTGATTGATAAAATTTTTGAGTCTTTATTAAAAGGCTGGCGACTGCGTGGTGGACTCTTCTCTCAAAGACCAGCAGTCAGAATAAACACTTAACATTGTCAGGAAACTGAGCCATGAAGGCCAGAAGGAAAGAAAGACTAATTGAGCTCCATTGGGGAACTGACATGGTAGAAGAACCAGGAGACAGGACAAGAGCATGGAGACATGTAGCATGGTGTAACGGTCCCAGAGATGGTAGGGCCTTAAATAGGGTCATTTCAGGGGGCAGGGTCACAGGAAACTCCCAGTCTCAGGCTCTGAACTGACAGGTTTAGTAACCTACCAAGTACGCCCATCATATGAGGGGAGGGACTTAACCTTCCCCCACCATGAAAACATGATACCAGATCTTAAATGGACATGCTCAAGTACAAGCAGAACTTTTCCATCTAGAGAAGATAGGCCCCAACCTTCCATGTCAGGTATACTTCCAGGCCACTCAGAGGTAAGTGATTCAAGCCATTTAGGAAGTTAAGTCAGAATCAGAGCATTCTCTACATGCAAAGCTTTCCTAAGGGTATGCCATCTGCACTTCTATGAAGCAGAGGCTCACCTTGAGCTGGGCACCTGCATTCAATGAGTTGACTCTCTCACCTCTAGGCTTTTCATCACTGAGTGGAAAATTCCCTCCACCTAGCAAATGGCACTAGGATGGCTGCAACAAGTGACTTAGACTCAGACTCCTTACCCCATTAGGATGTCCTGACAGATGTGAGGTCACAATGTGTGTGAGTTCACAATGCATTGAGGCCCTAATCATTGTGATGTGACAGTGAATACGTGTCTAATGGGTATGAGGGGACAGTGAATGTGAGGACATAATGAGTTTGAGTTCAGAGTAGGCCAAGATCCTAACTAATATGAGGTCACAATTGGCAAGAGTGAATGTGGGGACACCATGGGATTGAAGCCTGAATGTGAAATGTGGTCAAAATGTGCATGAAACCACATGGGCATGAAGACAAAATGGATCTGAAATTCTATGATTGTGAGGTCATCATGCGTGCAAGGTCATAAAATGGATGGAAATAGGTGTGAGGACACTGTGAGTGTGACGTCACAAAGTCTGTTTCACAATAGGTGTATGCCTAATGGATATTTAGTCCAAAATGGGAAAGATAACAAAATAGGTGTGACATTCTCAGAGTGTAAGACCCAATGATAGTTAGGTCCTGTTGGTTGTAGTGTCATAATGGGTTTGTGGTCACAATGAGCATGAGGTCCAAATGCATGTGACCCTAATGTGATATGAGCTCAAAATATGCGTGAGGTCACAATGATAACAACAAGGTCCTAATTGGAGCTATGTGGTAACAATGTTCATGAGGTCACAAGGGATCTGAGGTCTTATTGGTATGAAGTGACATTGGGTCCATGGTCACAATGGGTATGATTTATTGTGTAATAGGCAGGAGGTCAAAATGTGCAGTGCCCAGAGTGTATGAGGTCCTTGTAGGTCAGAGTGGGTGTGAGATCTTCATGGTGTCATGAAGTTCTAATGGCTGTTAAATAAAAATGAGTCTGAGGACACAATGAGTATGAGCCCCTCCCACCATGGCTATGAAGTAAAATGGGGTTGAGTTCTTAATGAGAAGAGTGAAGTGACAATGGGCATGATGTCAAACGCAGGTGCATTCAATGAATTGCCTCTTTCACCTCTAGGATTTTCATCACTGAGTGGAGAATTCCCAACACCAAGCAAGAGGCACTAGGCAGGCAGCAAGATATGACTTAGACTCAGCCACAATACTTCATTAGGAGGTCCTGACAGATGTGAGATCACAGGGGGTGTGAGTTCACAATGCATTGTGGTCCTAATCATTGTTATGTCACAGTGAATACGTGCTAATGGGTGTGAGGGGACAGTGAATGTGAGGACATAGTGAGTTTGAATTCATAGTAGGCCAAGTCCAAACTGATATAAGGTCACAATTGATGTGAAGCCAAATGGGCATGAAGGTGTAATGAGTGTGAGGTCACAATGGATGGCTGTACAAAATAGACCTATGAAATTATAGTTGGTGTTAGGTTATGATCAACATATCACAATGAGAAACTGTTACCAGTCATGATGAGGTCACATTAGGTACAGTAATTTTGAAGTTCTAATTAGAGGGTGCAGTGAGATACACACTTTGAGATATCAAAGGGTGTGAGCCACAGTGTGAGCAGTGCCCATGTTTCTGAGGACCTAATGGCTCTGAAGTAGCAAAGGGTTTGAGGTCACAATGTTCAAGAGCTTCTAATAGTGCTATAAAGCAATTGTATTTAGGGGTGTGTGATAACTATGCTTTAAAATCCTGATAGATATGAAATCATAAAGCATATGAGGGTCTAGTAAATGTTAAAAGATAGATTACAGTGGGTGTGAGATCAACATGTGTATGAGTACAAAAAGAGTATCAAGTTCTAATACAAGTATTAGCTCCGAGGGGAGTGGTCACAATATGTGAGACGTCATAATGGGTAGTAGGGCCTAATGGTGTAAGGTACAACAATGACTATGGGATGTAATGTCTGTGAATTATCAAGGGGTGTGTGAAGTCACAATGGGGGAGGTTACATTGGTCATGAGTCACAGAGGTATGAACCCATAATGGGCATAAAGTCACTGTGAGTGAGCTTCTGATGTGTGTGAGATCCCAATGAATTTTGAGGCCTTAATGGGAGTGGCAAATGTCATAGTGGGCAAGGTCCTAACAGTGTTAGAACATGTTTGGCAAGAGGGTATAATGGTCGTAAAAATAGGTGAGAATTTGTATAGGCAGAGAGCCTGGCAGTTGTGAGGTCACAAAATGTATGAAGACACAATAAGTGTGAATTTCTTATTGGTGTGGGGTCAAAAGTGTATGAAGAACTAATGAGTGTTGTCATATGGATGTGAGTTTGCAAAGAGTATAAACTCCTAGTGTGATTTGAGGTATAATATACACGAAGCCCTAATACGTTTTAAAAGGTGTGATGTTATAGTGGACGTGAGGTCCTAATGGATATGAAATCACAGTGAGAGTAGAGTCATAATGGGGCATGAGTTCCTAATAGGGTGTTTGTGGTGACAGTATTTGGGAGTTTGTAATGGGTGTGAAATGTTAATGGTCATGAGTTCACAAATGAATGTGATATCATAATCAGTGTGGAGAACTAATTATTGTGAGAATACAGTGTGTAGTCCTAATAGGTGTGACAGTGCAGTGTTGTTGAGAATATAATGGGCTTAAGGTTGTAGTGGATGTGAATCCACAATGGGTAGAAGGTTTAAGGTCTTTAAAAGTGTGATATCACAATGGGTTGAATTTCACACCAACAAAGAGATCCTAATGAGTGGGTGCTCACAATGGGCATATGGTCATGATTGGCATGTGTTGTTGATGAGATGTGAGGTGTTAATGGGTTTGAGGAACCAAGGAATGTGAATTCTACTAGGAAGTCTGAGACCACAATGAGTGTAACTAAAGGTGTTCAGAAGGTCCCAAAAGAGTGTTGTGACTTTGGGTTTCAGGTCCTAAACTGTTACAGGGAATGAGACCATCATTGGGGGTAAGGTCACAAAGGGTTCTGCATGCTGCCGATATGCATACATTCACTGTACATATGAGGTCCAAATGGGCAATATGCATGAAGTCACAGTGGATATGATATCACAATGAGTGTGAGTTCCTAATTTCTTTTAGTCCAAAATGGACCTGTGTTATTAACTGAAGCTGTGTATGAGGTGTGCCATCACATTGTCGTGAAGGAACATTGGCTGCGAGGTCCTATATAGAGTACGTAAAAACAGTAATGGGGGTGTGATATCACAATGGGTGTGAGATTACAAGAGGTATGAGATTCTCACCAGTGTGAGGTAACATGGGTCTGAAGTATTAATAGGGGTGTGACGTCCTAATGTGTGTTAGGCTACAATGAGTGTTAGGTCATAATATGTGTGAGGTCACAATATATATGAGGTACGAATTAGCAACAGTACTAGCAACTGTTTCCTCTCAATGCATGAGGTCATAACAGATATGAAGTCTCAATTGATGTATGGTCACAATGGGTGTGAGGTTCTAATTTGTGTTAACTCATAGGGAGAGTTAGTTTGCAAAGTGCATAAGGTTACAGTGTGCAGGAATACTTAAAGAAGTCACAATCAATGTGGGTCACATTGGGCATGAAATCCTAATAGATGTAAAACCATAATTGGTGTGAAGACACTAAGGAATGGGGGTCCTAATGGTTGTGAAGTTACAATGGTATAAGTCCTAATGAGCATTAAGTTATAGTAGATGTGAAGGCTCAGTGGACTGAGGTAAGTGAGTATGAGATTCTAGTGAGCATGATGTTACAGTAGATATGAGGTCTTAATAGAGGTGTGAGATCACTATATAAATATTGAATGTTAGTTCACAGTGAGACGGAAGGTACAATGAGTGTGAGGTCACAATTGGTGTGGGGGTCATAGTGAGCATGAGTGTAAATGTGTGTAGGGGTCAAATGGTTTGTGAAGGTACAATGAGTATGAATATTGAATGTGAGGTCACACTGAGATTGAAGGCACACAGAATGAGAGGTCACGACTGGTGTGAGAGCCTAATGTATGTGAGGTCAAAATTGATATGAGGTCACAAATGTCATAAGATTTTCATGGACGAGAGGTTCTAATGAGGAATGTGAGTTTACAGTGTGTAGGGGGTCATTGGACATGAGAGTCTAGTGGAAGTTTCACGGTCACAATGGGCATGAGGTCACAATGGTGTGACCTTATAATGCCGGTACTAGATAAAAATGAATGTTAGTTCCAAATAAATGTTTAAGGTCAAACGATAAAGGGACATGAATTATTAATGATGATGAGGTCCCAATAAATGATAGATCACAACTCATCACAATCCCTATTCGGGTCAGATCACAGTGAGCATGAGATCAGAATTGTCATAGCTCGTAATGGAGTTGGGTTCATACTGGGAATGGACTAATAATGGGTGTGATATTATAATGGGGGTGAAGTTTTAGTGGCATATGTTCACCACTGGTGTGAAGCACTAATTGGCTTGAGGTGAAAAGGTGTATAGCACTAATGGATGAGAATTCATAATGTTATGAAGTCTCAATGTATATGAGGTGTAATGTTAGTGAGCTCATAATGGGTGTGAGTTCACAATGAAGATGTCATCATATTGGGTGTAATATCATAATGAATGTGGAATCACAAACATGTGATTCCACAGGTCAATGAGTTCTTAACAGATGTGAATTTGTAATGCAGGTGAGGTCCTAATTGAACCCGAGGTTTCACGGGGTTTATATCTTAGGTGATGTAATGTTAATTCACAGAGTGTATATAGTGGGTGTGAGGATATAGTGTGTGTGAGGTCACAATGGGTATGAGGTCCAAATCCGCATAATGACACAGTGGGTATGAGGTTACGATGGGCATGAGATCCTACCGGGTGTGGAAGATCCTAATATTTATGGTCTAATGAGTATGAGATCACAATGAATATGATGTCAAATGTTGTATGAGGTTCCTATTGGTGTGTGAGCTTCTAATAAGTGTACAGTGAATATGGTGTCATAATTGTTGTGAGGTCCCAATGTCT